>NW_027219772.1:0-127677 GCF_027580195.1 Bos mutus | reverse complement strand
CAAACATCGATCAGTGAAGTTACTATATTAACAATAAGAGAAGAGCTAAATGATTTCAAGAGAAAAGAAAAGAAAAGAAAAGAAACTGTGATCTGTACTCTCACTTGGAGAAATACGATTCTGAGGTTTCTTGTGGCATGTGTAATTCAGTTAGGAAGCAATTTGGTTTAAAACCAATATCCTAATTTTTCAGACTAAATCGTTTATGTTGGTGCCCACTAAAAGACATGACCAAACCAATACATTAGAAACATAGATTTCAGTTGTTGAAATCGTCAGGACTCTTTCTGAAACGTGTATGCGTGTGTGTTAGCAGGTGATATATAACAAGCCATGTTTTAAATATTCTCTTTATGTTTCTAACATGTGTGTGTGTGTGTGTGTGTGTGTGTGTATGTGTTTTCCTTTGACAGGATGGAAGAAGAACATCAATGGGGAAGTTTCAGGTTACCTCAGAATAAAAAGAAGTTAGTGGAACACACCAAACGGAGATATGTCAAGCCCATGGCACCTTATCAGACTGACAGAAAAGCAAAACCCTTCTTCTTCGATATAGATCAGAAGAGGTTCAAATGTGAATGCTGCTACTGCCAGAGATATATGGGAGCAACTGGAATCTCAATGGGGAGAAAAGCAACCTCTCATTCTTCCTCCTGGGATGAACTAATACAAGAACTCAGTAACTTGATGCTCAACTCTGGCTCCATCCAACCCCTCTTCTACAAGAACGGGCTGGAAAAAAGAGAAGAGCCCAAAACAGAGGCAGCAGAAAACAAAAGAATGTTTCAGAGGCTCCTAAAAGAATGGAAAGACTAAATCTAAGACTTTTCATCTTAGATCCAGAATAGAGGGGTCATGAAAGCCAACACTGCAAACCCTTGGGCAGAATCCTTTGGGAACATGGTCGGGGGAAGAAATAGGATCCAGCCTTGTGACAGGGAATCCTATCAGCTTGTGATCCAATCCAGCTCCAGGAATGTAGCAATCTTTCCTCTAGTAATTTTAGGGCCACCTTAGGGTATGCTGGGAGGAGTTCCTCCATGGCAAGGGCAACCAGATAACAACGGCTCTGTACTCTGCATAATACTGTCCCCATGGTGCAAGCCATCACTTGTCCTCCTCCTTTCTTCCTCCTCACCTTGTCACCAATGATGTATAAAACATCTATGTGGTGTTTCTGGCTTGTTTTTGAAATGCTTTCTGTCAATTTTATTGGTTGAATCCAGAAGAAGCACTAGATCTGATGGGATATGTGTGTGGGTGTATGGCTGTTGCTTTTCTGTTTCTGTTTCTTTTAACATTTTTTAAATCATGGATGCACAGGAAGTTGCAAAGATAGTGCAGGAGGGTCCCATGCACCCTTCACCCAGTCTCCCCTCAAGATGCTTAATAGATACTACATCAATACCAGTAAACTGGCATTGGTACAAAGCATGTGTATGGTTCTATGTCATTTTTTCATATGTGGGGTTTGTGTAGCCACTGCTGTAATCAAGATGCAAAAACTGTTCCATCACCACAAAGATCTTCCTCCTGTTATCCCTTTATAGTCATACCCACTGCCCTCCCTGGCACCATCCCTAAGTTTGGGCAGCCATTATACTGTTCTCCACTGAGACTATTCCGTAAAGGAGTCATGCACTATGTGACCATTCAGGTGGAATTCTTCCAGTCAGCATAATGCCTTTGAGGTACATACAAGCTGTGTGTATCAAAAGTCCACTCCTTTCTACTGCTGTAGTAGTCTGTGGTATGGATGTGCCATAGTTCCTTTAGCCATACACGTGTTGGTGGACATTTTGGTTTTCAAATTTTGCTATTACAGATAAAGCTGCAGGGATTCCCTGTGGCCGGTGGTGAAGAACCTGCCTGCCAATGCAGGAGACACACAGGTTTGATCCTGATCCAGGAAGATCTAACATGCTGAGGAGCAACTAAGCCCATGCCCCACAACCATTGAGTCTGTGCCCTGAGCCCGGGAACCACAACTACTGAGTCTAAGTGCTGCTACCGAGTCTAACTACTGAAGCCCACACGCCCTAGAGCCTGTGCTCTGCAATAAGAGAAGCCACAGCAATGAGAAGCCCATGTACCACAACTAGAGAGTAGTCCCTGCTCTCTGCAACTACAGAAAAGTCCATGCAGCAAACGAAGACTGTACAGTCAAAAACAAATACATAAATATATTTATATAAAAGGAGCAGTCCCGAGATGGCAGAAGAATAGGACGGGATACCACTTTCTCCCCAGAAGTCCATCAAAAGATCATCTGAATGTTGAGCAACCTCCACAAAACAACCTCTCAACGCTGGCAGAGAACTCCAGACACCCAGTAAGGCAGCCCAATCTCTTAAACAGCAGGTAGAACAAAATATAAAAGACAAAAAACAGAAACAAAAGATTTAGGATGGAGACCCGGCCATGGGAAGGAGTCGTGAAGGAGGCGGTTTCACAATGTAGGAAACCCTCCTCACAGGCTTGTCTGTGGGGAGTTTTGAATCCCAGAGGCAACATTCAGTTCAGTTCAGTTCAGTCGCCAGTCGTGTCCGACTCTTTGCGACCCCATGAATTGCAGCACGCCAGGCCTCCCTGTCCATCACCAACTTCGGGAGTTCACTGAGCCTCACGTCCATTGAGTCAACCACTGAAAACCATAGCCTTGACTAGACGGACCTTTGTTGGCAAAGTAATGTCTCTGCTTTTGAATATGCTATCTAGGTTGGTCATAACTTTCCTTCCAAGGAGTAAGCGCTTTTAATTTCATGGCTGCAGTCACCATCTGCAGTGATTTTGGAGCCCCCAAAAATAAAGTCTGACACTGTTTCCACTGTTTCCCATCTATTTCCATGAAGTGATGGGACCAGATGCCATGATCTTCGTTTTCTGAATGTTGAGCTTTAAGCCAACTTTTTCACTCTCCTTTCACTTTCATCAAGAGGCTTTTTAGTTCCTCTCTTCACTTTCTGCCATAAGGGTGGTGTCATCTGCATATCTGAGGTTATTGTTATTTCTCCCAGCAATCTTGATTCCAGCTTGTGTTTCTTCCAGTCCAGCGCTTCTCATGATGTACTCTGCATAGAAGTTAAATAAACAGGGTGACAATATATAGCCTTGACGTACTCCTTTTCCTATTTGGAACCAGTCTGTTGTTCCATGTCCAGTTCTAACTGTTGCTTCCTGACCTGCATACAAATTTCTCAAGAGGCAGATCAGGTGGTCTGGTATTCCCATCTCTTTCAGAATTTTCCACAGTTTATTATGATCCACACAGTCAAAGGCTTTGGCATAGCCAATAAAGCAGAAATAGATGTTTTTCTGGAACTCTTTGCTTTTTCCATGATCCAGCAGATGTTGGCAATTTGATCTCTGGTTCCTCTGCCTTTTCTAAAACCAGCTTGAACATCAGGAAGTTCACGGTTCACGTATTGCTGAAGCCTGGCTTGAGAATTTTGAGCATTACTTTACTAGCATGTGAGATGAGTGCACTTGTGTGGTAGTTTGAGCATTCTTTGGCATTGCCTTTCTTTGGGATTGGAATGAAAACTGACCTTTTCCAGTCCTGTGGCCACTGCTGAGTTTTCCAAATTTGCTGGCATATTGAGTGCAGCACTTTCACAGCATCATCTTCAGGATTTGAAATAGCTCAACTGGAATTCCATCACCTCCACTAGCTTTGTTCAGATATCTTTCCTTTTCCCTTTGCTTTTCACTTCTCTTCTTTTCACAGCTATTTGTAAGGCCTCCCCAGACAGCCATTTTGCTTTTTTGCATTTCTTTTCCATGGGGATGGTCTTGATCCCTGTCTCCTGTACAATGTCATGAACCTCATTCCATAGTTCATCAGGCACTCTATCTATCAGATCTAGGCCCTTAAATCTATTTCTCACTTCCACTGTATACCCAAGTAAGACGGTAGGTGTTGCAAGAGGGCATCAGAGGGCAGACACACTGAAACCATACTCACAGAAAACTAGTCAGTCTAATCACACTAGGACCACAGCCTTGTCTAACTCAATGAAACTAAGCCATGCCCGTGGGGCAACCCAAGACGGGCGGGTCATGGTGGAGAGATCTGACTGAATGTGGTCCACTGGAGAAGGGAATGGCAAACCACTTCAGTATTCTTGCCTTGAGAACAGTATGAAAAGGCAAAATGATAGGATACTGAAAGAGGAACTCCCAGGTTGGTAGGTGCCCAGTATGCTACTGAGATCAATGGAGAAATAACTCCAGAAAGAAAGAAGGGATGGAGCCAAAGCAAAAGCAATACCCAGCTGTGCATGTGACTGGTGACAGAAGCAAGGTCCGATGCTGTAAAGAGCAATATTGCATAGGAACCTGGAATGTCAGGTCCATGAATCAAGGCAAACTGGAAGTGGTCAAACAAGAGATGGCAAGAGTGAATGTCGACATTCTAGGAATCAGCGAACTAAAATGGACTGGAATGGGTGAGTTTAACTCAGACGACCATTATATCTACTACTGCGGGCAGGGATCCCTCAGAAGAAATGGAGTAGCCGTCATGGTCAACAAAAGAGTCCGAAATGCAGTACTTGGATGCAATCTCAAAAACGACAGAATGATCTCTGTTCGTTTCCAAGGCAAACCATTCAAGATCACAGTAATCCAAGTCTATGGCCCAACCAGTAGTGCTGAAGAAGCTGAAGTTGAACGGTTCTATGAAGACCTACAAGACCTTTTAGAACTAACACCCAAAAAAGATGTCCTTTTCATTATAGGGGACTGGAATGCAAAAGTAGGAAGTCAAGAAACACCTGGAGTAACAGGCAAATTTGGCCTTGGAATACGGAATAAAGCAGGGCAAAGACTAATAGAGTTTTGCCAAGAAAATGCACTGGTCGTAGCAAACACCCTCTCCCAACAACACAAGAGAAGACTCTACACATGGACATCACCAGATGGTCAACACCGAAATCAGATTGATTCTATTCTTTGCAGCCAAAGATGGAGAAGCTCTATCCAGTCAACAAAAACAAGACTAGAAGCTGACTGTGGCTCAGATCACAAACTCCTTATTACCAAATTCAGACTTAAATTGAAGAAAGTATGGAAAACCACTAGACCATTCAGGTATGACCTAAATCAAATCCCTTATGATTATACAGAGGCAACATTACTGGGAGGAAAAAAAAAAAAAAAAAAGCCCACAGAATACATGCCTAACCATAACTGCCAGCGGAGAAGTGGCCCAGATGCTTTCGTCTGCCACCGGCAAGCAAGGGCTGGGCAGGGAGGTGCAGGCAGCATCATTGGTCCTTAGGGTAACAACCGGGCCTGAATGCCATGAGAACAATCTGAGGGAACTAATGTGAGATAGCAACCCAAACCGTGGGATCACCAGAGAGATAAAAAAAAAGAAAGAAAGAAACTTTCCCATGAAAGTCACTTCACGGTGACCCCTGGTGCACTCACAGAACAAAGGACTGAATGAATACCAAAGTAGAGCAAGCCTGCTGCTGTATAGGACCCTCCCTCCCCAGATGCAGAAATGCCGGCCTGCAAATACCAGAGCCAGAAAGAAGAGGCTGCTGCAATCTCGACCTAAGACTCCACATCTTCCACCAAAGTGTGAGCAATTCCCAGTTGCTAACCACATCTTTCTGGGATCCTGAATGGTTGACATCTGCCAGGAGTGTCACAGCCTGAGATCAGCTGCTCAGAGGAGACACACGGCATGCCTGGGACTGTGCTCTTGCAGCACACCTGGGAAACAAAGTGGCTTGGACGGGGCAGGTGAATAAGATGCACAGCCCACTGGGAGGGTGCCCTCATCAAGCACCCGGTCGCTTGAGCTGCTCGGAGCTGGGAAGAGCACACACCACCCCAGCCATCTGGGTCTGTACCCCTGCAGAACACCCAAGAACCTGAGTGGCTTAGTCCTTGAATTGCATGAATAGCAGGGGTCACTTGGGACAGTGCCCTGCAGAGTACCCTGGAGACTGAGCAATGTAGATTTGAGAAGTACATGCCGCCTTGGGCTGTGGCAAGCCTAGTGTGGTCCATCTACTGAGAGGACTCCCCACACATGCCAACGGTGTTTGTTTGCAGTGTCCCTCACTCTCCGCATCACAACTGAACTAGTGAGCCTAAATAAGTGGGCACCTTCACCTGCTATGTCAGCGTGGAAATTAGACACTGAAGAGACTTGCAAACAGAGATAGCCAAAATAAACAAAGAAGAGGGAATCACACTGGAAGTGACAGGTGCACTAGATTAAAACCCTGTGCTTAATACTGGAGACTGTGCTCTTTAGGTGTACCTATAGACTTTAAGGGAGAAGGCGATGGCACCCGACTCCAGTACTCTTGCCTAGAAAATCCCATGGACGGAAGAGCCTGATAGGCTGCAGTCCATGGGGTCATGAGTCGGACACGACTGAGCGACTTCACTTTCACTCTTCACTTTCGCATTGGAGAAGGAAATGGCAACCCACTCCAGTGTTCTTGCCTGAGAATCCCGGGACGGCGGAGCCTGGTGGGCTGCCGTCTATGGGGTCGCATGAGCGGACATGACTGAAGTGACTTAGCGGTAGCAGCAGCATAGACTTTAAGAATAAGTACAAGCCAGAACAAGGGACTATCTGATACTGAACTGACACCATACTGCCCACAACGGCTCCACAGAACTTCCCATACATATTTTTACTGTCATCACTTTTTAATTAAAAAAAATTAGTTATTACTCCTTTAACTTTCGTTTTTATAGCCTACTATTAGCTTTCAAAAAGAACGCTGTTTTTTAAAACAAATTCCATATATATATGTATGTTTTTAATTTTTGTGATTAATTTTTAAAATTTTTTGATTTAATTTTTTCTTACATTGTTTTGTATTATTTATATTGTATTTTTGAGAGTCTGGAAATACGGGAAACCACTAGACCATTCAGGTATGACCTAAATCAAATCCCTTATGATTATACAGTGGAAGTGAGAAATAAATTTAAGGGCCTAGATCTGATAGATAGAGTGCCTGATGAACTATGGAATGAGGTTCGTGACATTGTACAGGAAACAAGGATCAAGACCATCCCCATGGAAAAGAAATGCGAAAAAGCAAAATGGCTGTCCTGGGAGGCCTTACAATAGCTGTAAAAAGAAGAGAAGTGAAAACCAAAGGAGAAAAGGAAAGATGTAAACATCTGAATGCAGAGTTCCAAAGAATAGCAAGAAGAGGTAAGAAAGCCTTCCTCAGCGATCAATGCAAAGAAATAGAGGAAAACAACAGAATGGGAAAGAGTAGGGATCTCTTCAAGAAAAATCAGAGATACCAAAGGAACATTTCATGCAAAGATGGGCTCGATAAACGACAGAGATTGTATGGACCTAACAGAAGCAGAAGATGTTAAGAACAGGTGGCAAGAATACACAGAAGAACTGTACAAAATAGAGCTTCACAACCAAGATAATCATGATGGTGTGACCCCTGACCTAGAGCCAGACATCCTGGAATGTGAAGTCAAGTGGGCCTTAGAAAGCATCACTACGAACAAAGCTAGCGGAGGTGATGGAATTCCAGTTGAACTATTTCAAATCCTGAAAGATGATGCTGTGAACGTGCTGCACTCAATATGCCAGCAAATTTGGAAAACTCAGCAGTGGCCACAGGACTGGAATCTCATTCCAATCTCAAAGAAAGGCAATGCCAAAGAATGCCCAAACTACCGCACTATTGTACTCATCTCACACGCTAGTAAAGTAATGCTCAAAATTCTCCAAGCCAGGCTTCAGCAATACGTGAACCGTGAACTTCCTGATGTTCAAGCTGGTTTTAGAAAAGGCAGAGGAACCAGAGATCAAATTGCCAACATCTGTTGGATCATGGAAAAAGCAAGAGAGTCCAGAAAAACATCTATTTCTGCTTTATTGATTATGCCAAAGCCTTTGACTGTGTGGATCACAATAAACTGTGGGAAATTCTGAAAGAGATGGGAATACCAGACCACCTGATCTGCCTCTTGTGAAATTTGTATGCAGGTCAGGAAGCAACAGTTAGAACTAGACATGGAACAACAGACTGGTTCCAAATAGGAAAAGGAGTACATGAAGGCTGTATATTGTCACCCTGTTTATTGAACTTCTATGCAGAGTACATCATGAGAAACGCTGGACTGGAAGAAACACAAGCTGGAATCAAGATTGCCGGGAGAAATATCAATAACCGCAGATATGCAGATGACACCACCCTTATGGCAGAAAGTGAAGACGAACTAAAAAGCCTCTTGATGAAAGTGAAAGGGGAGAGTGAAAAAGTTGGCTTAAAGCTCAACATTCAGAAAACGAAGATCATGGCATCCGGTCCCATTACTTCATGGGAAATAGATGGGGAAACAGTGGAAACAGTGTCAGACTTTATTTTTCTGGGCTCCAAAATCACTGCAGATGGTGACTGCAGCCATGAAATTAAAAGATGCTTACTCCTTGGAAGGAAATTATGACCAACCTAAATAGCATATTCAAAACCAGAGACATTACTTTGCCAACAAAGTTTCATTTAGTCAAGGCTATGGTTTTTCCTGTGGTCATGTATGGATGTGAGAGTTGGACTGTGAAGAAGGCTGAGTGCTGAAGAATTGATGCTTTTGAACTGTGGTGTTGGGGAAGACTCTTGAGAGTCCCTTGGACTGCAAGGAGATCCAACCAGTCCATTCTGAAGGAGATCAGCCTTGGGATTTCTTTGGAAGGAATGATGCTAAATCTGAAACTCCAGTACTTTGGCCACCTCATGCGAAGAGTTGACTCATTGAAAAAGACTCTGATGCTGGCAGGGATTGGGGGCAAGAGGAGAAGGGGACGACAGAGGATGAGATGACTGGATGGCATCACTGCCTCGATAGATGGGAGTCTCAGCGAACTCCGGGAGTTGATGATGGACAGGGAGGCCTGGCATGTTGCAATTCATGGGGTCGCTAAGAGTTGGACACGACTGAGGGCTATCTGATCTGTTCAATTTTGTACCTCTAAAAATCTAATCTTCAGTATCCATTTTCACTTATGGTTTTTATTGCTGGCTAGATTGCTCTCTCTCTTTTTGACTCCCCCCTTTTCTCCTCCTGGTCTCCTCTATCTCCCTTCTCCCTCTTCTCTATATAATTCTGTGAACTCTCTATATAACTCTTGAGGAGAAAATAGTTGAAAACTTTCCTAATATGGGGAAGGAAATAGTCACCCAAGTCCAAGAAATCTGGAGAGTCCCAAATAGTCCCTCAAGTATTTTCTCATGCTCCTTCTTTTTGTCTTCTTCTGGGACACCTGTGAGTCGAATGTTGGGGTGTTTAACATTGTCCCAGAGGTCTCTGAGGTAGTCCTCATTTATTTTATTTTATTTTTTTTACTTTTTTCCCTCCTTGCTTCATTTATTTTCAGCATTTTACCTTCCACTTCACTTATCATCTCTTCTGCCTCAGTTATTCTACTGTTGGTTGCATCCAGAGTGCTTTTGATCTCAGTTATTGCATTATCCATTACTGACTGATTCTTTTTTATTTCTTCTGCTAAGTCTCTTCAGTTGTGTCCGACTCTGTGCGACCCCATAGACGGCAGCCCGCCAGGCTCCCCCGTCCCTGGGATTCTCCAGGCAAGAATACTGGAATGGGTTGCCATTTCCTTCTCCAATGCATGAAAGTGAAAAGTGAAAGGGAAGTTGCTCAGTCATGTCCGACTCCTAGTGACCCCATGGATTGCAGCCTACCAGGCTCCTCCATCCATGGGATTTGCCAGGCTAGAGTACTGGAGTGGGGTGTCATTGCCTTCTCCTTATTTCTTCTAGTCCTTGTTAAACATTTCCTGCATCTTCTCAATCCTTGTCTCTAGTCTATTTATTTGTAATTTCATATTGTTTTCAAGATTTTTGTATCATCTTTACTATCATTATTCTGAATCCTTTTCAGGTAGACTACTTATCTCCTACTCTTTGATTTGGTGGTTTTTTTTTCATGTTCCTTCACCTGCTGAATATTCTCTGCCTTTTCATTTTGTTTTGATTTCTGTTTCTGCAGTGCCCTTTCTGCAAGTTGGAAGTTCGTGGTTCTTCTTAATTGTGGAGTCTGCTCCCTGTGGGTGGGGTTGGACTAATGGCTTGTCAAGGTTTCCTGGTTGGAGGACTTGTGTCTGTGTTCTGGTGGGTGGATCTGGATCTCTCTGGAGTGCAATGAACTGTCCAGTGTTGAGTTTATGGGTTTGGCATGGCTTTTGTGCATCCTATCTTTTAATGTTCAGGGTTGTGTTCCTGTTTTGCTGGAGAATTAGCTTGGTGTGTCTTGCACTGGATCTTGATGGCCCTTGGGTGGAGCTTTTTTTCAGTGTAGGTGTGGAGGCTTTTTGGGTGAACTCTTGTCTATTAATGTTCCCTGGAGTCACGAGTTCTCTGATATTCTAGTTTTGTAATTATGCCCTCTGCCTCTGCCTTTTGGTCCTTTTCTTACAGTAGGCTCAAGACTTCTCCACCCATACAGCATAGAAGATAAAACCCCTAGAATATTGGTGAAACAGTTCTCCACAGCCAGGAATACCCAGAGAGATTCACAGAGTTATATAGAGAAGAGGGAGAAGGGAGATAGAGGTGACCAGAAGAAGAAAAGGGGGGGAGTCAAAAGGAGTGAGAAAATCTAGCCAGCAATCAAATCCATAAGTGAAAATGGATATTGAAGATTAGATTTGTCGAGGTACAAAATTGATAACAAATATCAAAAATTAAACATTAAAAGCCAAGAATAGAGGTCAGACTCTCAAAAATACAATATAAAAATACAAAACAATGTCCAGGTTCGATGCACGGTACTGGATGCTTGGGGCTGGTGCACTGGGACGACCCAGAGGGAGGGTAGGGGAGGGAGGAGGGAGGAAGGTTCAGGATGGGGAATGCAGGTATACCTGTGGCGGATTCATTTCGATATTTGGCAAAACTAATACAATATTGTAAACTTTAAAAATAAAATAAAATTTAAAAAAAAAAAAAAAATTAAATCACAAAAATTTTAAAAATTAATCACAAAAATTAAAAACATACATATATATATGGAATTTGTTTTAAAAAACAGCGTTCTTTTTGAAAGCTAATAGTAGGCTATAAAAACGAAAGTTAAAGGAGTAATAACTAATTTTTTTTAATTAAAAAGTGATGACAGTAAAAATATGTATGGGAAGTTCTGTGGAGCCGTTGTGGGCAGTATGGTGTCAGTTCAGTATCAGATAGTCCCTTGTTCTGGCTTGTACTTATTCTTAAAGTCTATGCTGCTGCTACCGCTAAGTCACTTCAGTCATGTCCGGCTCTGTGCGACCCCATAGACGGCAGCCCACCAGGCTCCGCCGTCCCCGGGATTCTCCAGGCAAGAACACTGGAGTGGGTTGCCATTTCCTTCTCCAATGCACGAAAGTGAAGAGTGAAAGTGAAGTCGCTCAGTCGTGTCCGACTCCGCGACCCCATGGACTGCAGCCTATCAGGCTCTTCCGTCCATGGGATTTTCTAGGCAAGAGTACTGGAGTCGGGTGCCATCGCCTTCTCCCTTAAAGTCTATAGGTACACCTAAAGAGCACAGTCTCCAGTATTAAGCACAGGGTTTTAATCTAGTGCACCTGTCACTTCCAGTGTGATTCCCTCTTCTTTGTTTATTTTGGCTATCTCTGTTTGCAAGTCTCTTCAGTGTCTAATTTCCACGCTGACATAGCGGGTGAAGGTGCCCACTTATTTAGGCTCACTAGTTCAGTTGTGATGCGGAGAGTGAGGGACACTGCAAACAAACACCGTTGGCATGTGTGGGGAGTCCTCTCAGTAGATGGACCACACTAGGCTTGCCACAGCCCAAGGCGGCATGTACTTCTCAAATCTACATTGCTCAGTCTCCAGGGTACTCTGCAGGGGCACTGTCCCAAGTGACCCCTGCTATTCATGCAATTCCAAGGACTAAGCCACTCAGGTTCTTGGGTGTTCTGCAGGGGTACAGACCCAGATGGCTGGGGTGGTGTGTGCTCTTCCCAGCTCCGAGCAGCTCAAGCGACCGGGTGCTTGATGAGGGCACCCTCCCAGTGGGCTGTGCATCTTATTCACCTGCCCCGTCCAAGCCACTTTGTTTCCCAGGTGTGCTGCAAGAGCACAGTCCCAGGCATGCCGTGTGTCTCCTCTGAGCAGCTGATCTCAGGCTGTGACACTCCTGGCAGATGTCAACCATTCAGGATCCCAGAAAGATGTGGTTAGCAACTGGGAATTGCTCACACTTTGGTGGAAGATGTGGAGTCTTAGGTCGAGATTGCAGCAGCCTCTTCTTTCTGGCTCTGGTATTTGCAGGCCGGCATTTCTGCATCTGGGGAGGGAGGGTCCTATACAGCAGCAGGCTTGCTCTACTTTGGTATTCATTCAGTCCTTTGTTCTGTGAGTGCACCAGGGGTCACCGTGAAGTGACTTTCATGGGAAAGTTTCTTTCTTTCTTTTTTTTTATCTCTCTGGTGATCCCACGGTTTGGGTTGCTATCTCACATTAGTTCCCTCAGATTGTTCTCATGGCATTCAGGCCCGGTTGTTACCCTAAGGACCAATGATGCTGCCTGCACCTCCCTGCCCAGCCCTTGCTTGCCGGTGGCAGACGAAAGCATCTGGGCCACTTCTCCGCTGGCAGTTATGGTTAGGCATGTATTCTGTGGGCTTTTTTTTTTTTTTTTTTCCTCCCAGTAATGTTGCCTCTGTATAATCATAAGGGATTTGATTTAGGTCATACCTGAATGGTCTAGTGGTTTTCCATACTTTCTTCAATTTAAGTCTGAATTTGGTAATAAGGAGTTTGTGATCTGAGCCACAGTCAGCTTCTAGTCTTGTTTTTGTTGACTGGATAGAGCTTCTCCATCTTTGGCTGCAAAGAATAGAATCAATCTGATTTCGGTGTTGACCATCTGGTGATGTCCATGTGTAGAGTCTTCTCTTGTGTTGTTGGGAGAGGGTGTTTGCTACGACCAGTGCATTTTCTTGGCAAAACTCTATTAGTCTTTGCCCTGCTTTATTCCGTATTCCAAGGCCAAATTTGCCTGTTACTCCAGGTGTTTCTTGACTTCCTACTTTTGCATTCCAGTCCCCTATAATGAAAAGGACATCTTTTTTGGGTGTTAGTTCTAAAAGGTCTTGTAGGTCTTCATAGAACTGTTCAACTTCAGCTTCTTCAGCACTACTGGTTGGGCCATAGACTTGGATTACTGTGATCTTGAATGATTTGCCTTGGAAACGAACAGAGATCATTCTGTCGTTTTTGAGATTGCATCCAAGTACTGCATTTCGGACTCTTTTGTTGACCATGACGGCTACTCCATTTCTTCTGAGGGATCCCTGCCCGCAGTAGTAGATATAATGGTCGTCTGAGTTAAACTCACCCATTCCAGTCCATTTTAGTTCGCTGATTCCTAGAATGTCGACATTCACTCTTGCCATCTCTTGTTTGACCACTTCCAGTTTGCCTTGATTCATGGACCTGACATTCCAGGTTCCTATGCAATATTGCTCTTTACAGCATCGGACCTTGCTTCTGTCACCAGTCACATGCACAGCTGGGTATTGCTTTTGCTTTGGCTCCATCCCTTCTTTCTTTCTGGAGTTATTTCTCCATTGATCTCCAGTAGCATACTGGGCGCCTACCAACCTGGGGAGTTCCTCTTTCAGTATCCTATCATTTTGCCTTTTCATACTGTTCTCAAGGCAAGAATACTGAAGTGGTTTGCCATTCCCTTCTCCAGTGGACCACATTCAGTCAGATCTCTCCACCATGACCCGCCCGTCTTGGGTTGCCCCACGGGCATGGCTTAGTTTCATTGAGTTAGACAAGGCTGTGGTCCTAGTGTGATTAGACTGACTAGTTTTCTGTGAGTATGGTTTCAGTGTGTCTGCCCTCTGATGCCCTCTTGCAACACCTACCGTCTTACTTGGGTATACAGTGGAAGTGAGAAATAGATTTAAGGGCCTAGATCTGATAGATAGAGTGCCTGATGAACTATGGAATGAGGTTCATGACATTGTACAGGAGACAGGGATCAAGACCATCCCCATGGAAAAGAAATGCAAAAAAGCAAAATGGCTGTCTGGGGAGGCCTTACAAATAGCTGTGAAAAGAAGAGAAGTGAAAAGCAAAGGGGAAAAGGAAAGATATAAGCATCTGAATGCAGAGTTCCAAAGAATAGCAAGAAGAGGTAAGAAAGCCTTCCTCAGCGATCAGTGCAAAGAAATAGAGGAAAACAACAGAATGGGAAAGACTAGAGAAATGGGAAATGGGGAAAAAAAAAAAAAAAGAGAGAGAGAAATGGGAAAGACTTCAAGAAAATTAGAGATACCAAGGGAACATTTCATGCAAAGATGGGCTCGATAAAGGACAGAAATGGTATGGACCTAACAGAAGCAGAAGATATTAAGAACAGGTGGCAAGAATACACAGAAGAACTGTACAAAAAAGAGCTTCATGACCCAGATAATCACGATGATGTGATCACTCACCTAGAGCCAGACATCCTGGAATGTGAAGTCAAGTGGGCCTTAGAAAGCATCACTACGAACAAAGCTAGTGGAGGTGATGGAATCCCAGTTGAACTATTTCAAATCCTGAAAGATGATGCTGTGAAAGTGCTGCACTCAATATGCCAGCAAATTTGGAAAACTCAGCAGTGGCCACAGGACTGGAAAAGGTCAGTTTTCATTCCAATCCCAAAGAAAGACAAGGCCAAAGAATGCTCAAACTACCACACAATTGCACTCATCTCACATGCTAGAAAGTAATGCTCAAAATTCTCCAAGCCAGGCTTCAGCAATACGTGAACCATGAACTTCCTGATGTTCAAGCTGGTTTTAGAAAAGGCAGAGGAACCAGAGATCAAATTGCTAACATCTGCTGGATCATGGAAAAAGCAAGAGAGTTCCAGAAAACATCTATTTCTGCTTTATTGGCTATGCCAAAGCCTTTGACTGTGTGGATCACAATAAACTGGGAAATTCTGAAAGAGATGGGAATACCAGACCACCTGATATGCCTCTTGAGAAATCTGTATGCAGGTCAGGAAGCAACAGTTGGAACTGGACATGGAACAACAGACGGGTTCCAAATAGGAAAAGGAGTACGTCAAGGCTGTATATTGTCACCCTGCTTATTGAACTTCTATGCAGAGTACATCATGAGAAACGCTGGACTGGAAGAAACACAAGCTGGAATCAAGATTGCGGGGAGAGATATCAATAACCTCAGATATGCAGATGACACCACCCTTATGGCAGAAAGTGAAGACGAACTAAAAAGCTCTTGATGAAAGTGAAAGGGGAGAGTGAAAAAGTTGGCTTAAGGCTCAACATTCAGAAAACGAAGATCATGGCATCTGGTCCCATCACTTCATGGAAATAGATGGGGAAACAGGGGAAACAGTGGAAACAGTGTCAGACTTTATTTTTGGGGGCTCCAAAATCACTGCAGATGGTGACTGCAGCCATGAAATTAAAAGACGCTTACTCCTTGGAAGGAAAGTTATGACATATTCAAAAGCAGAGACTTTGCCAACTTTGCCAACAAAGGACCGTCTAGTCAAGGCTATGGTTTTTCCAGTGGTCATGTATGGATGTGAGAGTTGGACTGTGAAGAAGGCTGAGTGCTGAAGAATTGATGCTTTTGAACTGTGGTGTTGGGGCAGACTCTTGAGAGTCCCTTGGACTGCAAGGAGATCCAACCAGTCCATTCTGAAGGAGATCAGCCCTGGGATTTCTTTGGAAGGAATGATGCTGAAGCTGAAACTCCAGTACTTTGGCCACCTCATGCGAAGAGTTGACTCATTGAAAAAGACTCTGATGCTGGGAGGGATTGGGGGCAAGAGGAGAAGGGGACGACAGAGGATGAGATGGCTGGATAGCATCACTGACTCAATGGACGTGAGGCTCAGTGAACTCCGGAAGTTGGTGATGGACAGGGAGGCCTGGCGTGCTGCAATTCATGGGGTCGCAAAGAGTCGGACACGACTGAGCGACTGAACTGAACTGAACTGAATGTTGCCTCTGGGATTCCAAAACTCCCCACAGACAAGCCTGTGAGAGGGTTTCCTACATTGTGGAAACTTCGCCTCCTTCACGACTCCTTCCCCATGACGGGTCTCCATCCCTAAATCTTTTGTTTCTGTTTTTGTCTTTTATATTTTGTTCTACCTGCTGTTTAAGAGATTGGGCTGCCTTACTGGGTGTCTGGAGTTCTCTGCCAGCGTTGAGAGGTTGTTTTGTGGAGGTTGCTCAACATTCAGATGATCTTTTGATGGACTTCTGGGGGAGAAAGTGGTATCCCCGTCCTATTCTTCTGCCATCTCGGGACTGCTCCTTTTTATATAAATATATTTATGTATTTGTTTTTGACTGTACCGAGTCTTCGTTGCTGCATGGACTTTTCTGTAGTTGCAGAGAGCAGGGACTACTCTCTAGTTGTGGTACATGGGCTTCTCATTGCTGTGGCTTCTCTTATTGCAGAGCACAGGCTCTAGGGCGTGTGGGCTTCAGTAGTTAGACTCGGTAGCAGCACTTAGACTCAGTAGTTGTGGTTCCCGGGCTCCAGGGCACAGACTCAATGGTTGTGGGGCATGGGCTTAGTTGCTCCTCAGCATGTTAGATCTTCCTGGATCAGGGATCAAACCTGTGTGTCTCCTGCATTGGCAGGCAGGTTCTTCACCACCGAGCCACCAGGGAATCCCTGCAGCTTTATCTGTAATAGCAAAAATTTGGAAACCAAAATGTCCACCAACACGTGTATGGCTAAAGGAACTATGGCACATCCATACCACAGACTACTACACAGCAGTAGAAAGGAGTGGACTTTTGATACACACAGCTTGTATGTACCTCAAAGGCATTATGCTGACTGGAAGAATTCCACCTGAATGGTCACATAGTGCATGACTCCTTTTTACGGAATAGTCTCAGTGGAGAACAGTATAATGGCTGCCCAAACTTAGGGATGGTGCCAGGGAGGGCAGTGGGTATGACTATAAAGGGATAACAGGAGGAAGATCTTTGTGGTGATGGAACAGTTTTGCATCTTGATTACAGCAGTGGCTACACAAACCCACACATATGAAAAAATGACATAGAACCATACACATGCTTTGTACCAATGCCAGTTTACTGGTATTGATGTGGTATCTATTAAGCATCTTGAGGGGAGACTGGGTGAAGGGTGCATGGGACCCTCCTGCACTATCTTTGCAACTTCCTGTGCATCCATGATTTAAAAAATGTTAAAAGAAACAGAAACAGAAAAGCAACAGCCATACACACCCACACACATATCCCATCAGATCTAGTGCTTCTTCTGGGATTCAACCAATAAAATTGACAGAAAGCATTTCAAAAACAAGCCAGAAACACCACATAGATGTTTTATACATCATTGGTGACAAGGTAAGGGAGGAAAGGAAACCCAAGGAGGACAAGTGATGGCTTGCACCATGGGGACAGTATTATGCAGAGTACAGAGCCGTTGTTATCTGGTTGCCCTTGCCATGGAGGAACTCCTCCCAGCATACCCTAAGGTGGCCCTAAAATTACTAGAGGAAAGATTGCTACATTCCTGGAGCTGGATTGGATCACAAGCTGATAGGATTCCCTGTCACAAGGCTGGATCCTGTTCTTCCCCCGACCATGTTCCCAAAAGGATTCTGCCCAAGGGGTTGGCAGTGTTGGCTTTCATGACCCCCTCTATTCTGGATCTAAGATGAAAAGTCTTAGATTTAGTCTTTCCATTCTTTTAGGAGCCTCTGAAACATTCTTTTGTTTTTCTGCTGCCTCTGTTTTGGGCTCTTCTCTTTTTCCTGTGCCCGTTCTTGTAGAAGAGGGGGTTGGATGGAGCCAGAGTTGAGCATCAAGTTACTGAGTTCTTGTATTAGTTCATCCCAGGAGGAAGAATGAGAGGTTGCTTTTCTCCCCATTGAGATTCCAGAAGTGCTCCCCATATATCTCTGGCAGTAGCAGCATTCACATTTGAACCTCTTCTGATCTATATCACACGAAGAAGAGGTTTTTGCTTTTCTGTCAGTCTGATAAGGTGCCATGGGCTTGACATATCTCCGTTTGGTGTGTTCCACTAACTTCTTTTTATTCTGAGGTAACCTGAAACTTCCCCATTGATGTTCTTCTTCCATCCTGTCAAAGGAAAACACACACACACACACACACACACACACATGTTAGAAACATAAAGAGAATATTTAAAACATGGCTTGTTATATATCACCTGCTAACACACCGTACACACGTTTCAGAAAGAGTCCCTGACGATTTCAACAACTGAAATCTATGTTTCTAATGTATTGGTTTGGTCATGTCTTTTAGTGGGCACCAACATAAACGATTTAGTCTGAAAAATTAGGATATTGGTTTTAAACCAAATTGCTTCCTAACTGAATTACACATGCCACAAGAAACCTCAGAATCGTATTTCTCCAAGTGGAGAGTACAGATCACAGTTTCTTTTCTTTTCTTTTCTTTTTCTCTTGAAATCATTTAGCTCTTCTCTTATTGTTAATATAGTGAACTTCACTGATCGATGTTTGTGAAAAGAACACTTAGCGTAAGATGTATACTCTTAGCAAACTTTTAAGTATGCAGTACAGTATGGTTACCAATAGACACAGTTGTTGTTTTTTTTAATGTACAAATACCCATATCTGAAGTACCACTACAAAAAAACAGCCTGCTCTTTATCCTTCCCCCTCCCCCAGTTTAATTGAGGCATAATTGACAAAGCAAAAATGTGTATTTTTAAGATGCACAACATGATGACTTGATATACATGTATATTGTGTTATGATTGCATATCAAACTATATCTTCTTGATTAAATATTATAGTGTGGATTCACGTTCACATATGAAAGATGTTTTCTGTGATTTCTTTGCTTCCTTCACATTGCTTATGTGGAATTTGTACAGTTAAGATTCAAATTATTGGCTCTTGATGGCAATTGTTATGTATCTTTTTGTTTGAGCTTATCTCCATATGTGAACCTGTACATAGCATATTGCTCCCTGGTAATACCAGGGCTTCCCTGGTAGCTCAGCTGGTAAAGAATCTGGCTGCGATGCAGCTGACCCCAGTTAAATTCCTGGGTGGGGAAGATCTGCTGGAGAAGGGATAGGTTACCCACTCCAGTATTCTTGGGCTTCTCTGGGGGCTCAGCTGGTAAAGAAGCTGCCTGCAATGTGGGAGGCCTGGGTTTGATCCCTGGATTGGGAAGATCCCCTGGAGAAGGGAAAGTTTGCCCACCGCAGTATTCTGGTCTGGAGAATTCCACGGACTGTTTAGTCTATGGGGTCGCAAAGTGTCTGGAACGACTGAGCGACTTTCATTCACTCACTCACACTATATTGCACATTCCATCCCTGCAATGGTGAATGGCCCTGTGGCTTCATGGGTGCTGGATTCCTTGACTGAACTTTATGTTTACACAAACGGCAGTCTGACTAAACAGAATAGTCTTTTGTCATTCCGTTTATTATTGTAGGAATTGCTTCCATGTCTCCTGGAATCAAATATTTCTGGAGGCATCTTAGGAAAACATGCTACAGATTGTATTTGTAAAAACGAATTAAAAAATACATTTTCTTTCTGCTGAATCCAAGGAAAAATAAATTCTTCCAAAAGTTCGAGACCTTACTAGAAATATATCTCAGTGCTGATCGTTCTCTTTTCAAAAAAAAAAAAAAAAATAGAAGAAGAAGAAGAAAGAAAGAAAGAAAGAGAATAATTCATCCATATTTACACAGTTCGTCATCATGGATTTTTTTTTTTTTCTCTAACACTTCCTTTCTGTTTGCACTCTCTATTTTGAGGAAATAAATTATCCTTATGTTCTTGTACTTCTCTCTTCAATAACTATTGTTTTCTCTAAATCCTTTAGATGTTTCCTTCTATTAGTCACTGCATTTATCTCCAGCCTTTAACCTTGGTAGCCATTTAACTATCAGCCCTGTCCCTATTTCTAATATTGATTGAATCTGTATTGATGTGCTCTTGATCACTAGTTTCCCTAGTTCTGCTCTATCCCATTTCAATTCAGGTCACTATGTTTATTTTATATAGTAGAACTTCTGAAAATTATGTCTTTAGTAGTTAGGAGAAACGGTGGAAAGCTTTTTGTCCTTGAGTACTTCTCTTTTGAATTAACTCCTAGTAATATTTTCTTTATTTTTAATGTTACAAAGTTGTCCTGCCATTTGTCATTTTGTTTCTTTCCCTCTTAGGCACATCTTTTATCTATTTATTTATTTCTTAATTTTTTATTGGAGTACAGTTGATTTACAATGTTGTGTTATTTTCAGGTGTACAGCAAAGTGAAGCAGTCATACATATACCTACGTCTCCACTCTCTTTTAGATTATTTTCCCATATAGGTCATTACAGAGTACTGAGTAGAGTTCCCTGTACACAGTAGGTCCATATTAGCTATCTATTATATATATATAGTAGTGTGCATATATCAATCCCAATCTCCCAATTTATCCCCCTCCTCCTCACCCCTTGTCCCGCCAGTAGCCACGAGTTAGTTTTCTACATCCGTGACTCTATTTTGTTCTGTAAATAAGTTCATTTGTATCATTTTTTAATATTCCACACACAAACAATTTCATATGACATTTGTCTTTTTCTGTCTGACTTACTTCGCTCAGTATGACAATCTCTAGGTCTATCCAGGTTGCTGCAAATGGCATTATTTCATTCCATTTTATGGCTGAGTAATATTCCACTATATATACATACCACTTCTTCTTTATCCATCTGTCTGCTTCCATGTCCTGGCTATTTAGACAGCACTACAATGAACATTGGCGTGCATGTCGCTTTTTGAATTATGGTTTTCTCCGCATATATGCCCAGGAGTGGGATTGCTGGATCACACGGTAGCTCTATTTTTAGTTTTTTAAGGACCCTCCATACTGTTCTCCATAGTGGCTCTACCAATTTGGATCCCCACCAACAGTGTAGGAGGGTTCCCTTTTCTCCACACCCTCTCCAACATTTATTGTTTACGGATGTTTTGATGACGACCATTCTGACCAGCCGACTCATTGGAAAAGACCCTGATGCAGGGAAAGATTGAAGGCAGAAGGAGAAGAGGGTGACAGAGGATGAGATGGCTGCATGGCATCACCGAAGCAATGGACACGAACTCGGGCAAACTCTAGGAGATGGTGAGGGTCAGGAAGGCCTGGCGTGCTACAGTCCATAGGGTCACAAAGAGCCAGACACGACTGGGTGACTGAACAACGTTTCTGACCAGTGTGAAGTGATACCTCACTGTAGTTTTGAGTCGCATTTCTCTAACAATTAGTGATGTTGAGCATCTTTTTGTGAAGATTTGACCATCTGTATGTCTTCTTTGGAGAAATGTCTACTACGATCTTCTGCCCAATTTTAGGTTGGGTTTTTATTGTTTTGAAACTGAGCTGCATGAGCTGTTTGTGTATTTTGGAAATTAATGCCTTGTCAGTTACTCTGTTTGCAAAGGTTTTCTCCCATTCTGAGGGCTGCCTATTCGTTTTGTTTATGGTTTCCTTTGCTGTACAAAAGCTTTGGGCCTCATTTCTTTGTTTTTGTTTTTATTTTCGTTACTCTAGGAGGTGGATTGAAAACGATCTTGCTGTGATTTATGTCAGAGAGTGTTCTGCCTTTGTTTTCCTCTAAGAGTTTTATAGTATTTGGCTTTACATTTAGTTTAAATTTTAATTTTGTGCATGGTGTTAGGGAGTGTTCTCATTTCATTCATTTACATGTAGCTGTCCAGTTTTCCCGGCACCACTTATTGAAGAGACTGTCCCTTCACCATTATAAATTCTTGCCTCCATTGACATAGATTCAGTTCAGTCACTCAGTCGTGCCTGACTCGTTGTGACCCCATGGACTGCAACACGCCAGGCTTCCCTGTCCATCACCAACTCCCGGAGTTCACTCAAACTCGTGTCCATTGAGTCGGTGATGCCATCCAGCCATCTCATTCTCTGTCGTCCCCTTCTCCTGCCTTCAATCTTTCCCAGCATCAGGGTCTTTTCCAGTGAGTCAGTTCTTCTCATCAGATGGCCAAAGTATTGGAGCTTCAGCTTCAGCATCAGTCCTTCCAATGAATATTCAGGACTGATTTCCTTTAGGATGGACTGGTTTGATCTCCTTGCATTCCAAGGGACTCTCACGAGTCTTCTCCAGCACCACGGTTCAAAGGCATCAATTCTTCAGCGCTCAGCTTTCTTTATAGTCCAACTCTCACATCCATACATGACTACTGGAAGAAACCATAGTTTTGACTAGTCGGACCTTTGTTGGCAAAGTAATGTCTCTGCTTTTTAATATGCTGTCTAGGCTTGTCATAGCTTTTCTTCCAAGGAGCAAGGATCTTTTAATTTCATGGCTTCAGTCACCATCTACACTGATTTTGGAGCACAAGAAAATAAAGACTCTTGCTGTTTCCATTGTTACCTCATCTGTTTGCCATGAAGTCATGGGACCAGATCCCATGATCTTAGTTTTCTGAATGTTGAGTTTTAAACCAGCTTTTTCACTCTCCTCTTTCACTTTCATCAAGAGGCTCTTTAATTCTGCTTCGCTTTCTGCCATAAGGGTGGTGTCATCTGCATATCTGAGGTTATTGACATTTCTCCCAGCAAACTTGATTCCAGCTTGTGCTTCATCTAGCCCAGCATTTCGCATGGGGTACTCTTCATATAAGTTAAACAAGAAAGGTGACAATATACAGCCTTGACGAACTCCTTTCCCAATTTGGAACCAGTGCATTGTTCCATGTCCAGTTCTAACTGTTGCTTCTTGACCTGCATTCAGATTTCTCAGCAGGCAGGTAAGGTGGTCTGGTATTCCCGTCTCTTTAAGAATTTTCTTCAGTTTGTTGTGATCCACACAGTCAAAGGCTTTGGCGTAGTCAATAAAGCAAAAGTAAATGCTTTTCTGGAACTCTCTTGCTTTTTCTATGATCCAACGGATGTTGGCAATTTGATCTCTGGTTCCTCTGCCTTTTCTAAATCCAGCTTGAATGTCTCGAAGTTCACGGTTCACATTCTGCTGAAGGCTGGCTTGGAGGATTTTGAGCATTACTTTGCTAGCATGTGAGATGAGTGCAATTGTGTGGTAGTTTGAACATTCTTTGGCATTGCTTTTCTTTGGGACTGGAATGAAAACTGATCTCTTCCACTCCTGTGGCCACTGCTGAGTTTTCCAAATTTGCTGGCATATTGAGTGCAGCATCATCTTTTAGGGTTTGAAATAGCTCCACTGGAATTCCATCACCTCTGCTAGCTTTGTTCATAGTGATGAGTCCTAAGGCCCACTTGACTTCACATTCCAGGATGTCTGGCTCTAGGTGAGTGGTCACACCATCGTGGTTATCTGGGTCAGAGAGATCTTTTTTGTATAGTTCTTCTGTGTATTCTTACCAACTCTTCTTAAAATCTTTCTGCTTCTGTTAGGTCCATACCATTTCTGTCCTTTATTGTGCCCATCTTTGCATTAAACATTCCCTTGGTATCTCTACTTTTCTTAAAGAGATCTCTAGTCTTTCCCATTGTATTGTTTTCCTCTATTTCTTTGCATTGATCACTGAGAAAGGCTTTCTTATCTCTCCTTGCTATTCTTTGGAACTCTGCATTCAGATGGGTATGTCTTTCCTTTTCTCCTTTGCCTTTAGCTTCTCTTCTTTTCTCAGCTATTTATACGGCCTTGTCAGACGACCACTTTGCCTTTTTGCATTTCTTTTTCTTGGTGAACGTCTTGATCACTGCCTCCCGTACAATGTCACGTACCTCTGTCCATAGTTCTTCAGGCACTCTGTCTATCAGATCTAATCCCTTGAATCTACTTGTCACTTCCACTGTATAATTGTAAGGGATTTGATTTAGGTCATACCCAAATGGTCTAGTGGTTTTCCCTAATGTCTTCAATTTCAGTCTGAATTTGGCAATAAGGAGTTCAAGATCTGAGCCACAGTCAGCTCCCAATCTTGTTTCTGCTGACTGCATAGAGCTTCTCCATCTTTGCCTGCAAACAGTATAATCAATCTGACTTTGGTATTGACCATCTGGTGATGTCCATGTGCAGAGTCTTCTCTTGTGTTATTGGCAGACGGTGTTTGCTATGACCAGTGCATTCTCTTGGCAAAACTCTGTTAACTTTTCTCCTGCTTCATTCTGTACTCCTTGGCGAAATTTGCCTGTTACTCCAGGTATCACTTGACTCCCTACTTTTGCATTCCAGTTCCCTATAATGAAAAGGGCATCGTTTTGGGGTGTTAATTCTAGAAGGTCTTGTAGGTCTTCATAGAACCGTTCAACTTCAGCTTCTTCAGCATTACTGGTCAGGACATAGACTTGCATTACTGTGATACTGAATGGTTTGCCTTGGAAACGGACTGAGATCATTCTGTCGTTTATGAGATTGCACCCAAGTACTGCATTTCACACTCTTTTGTTGACTATGAGGGCTACTCCATGTCTTCTAAGGGATTCTTGTCCACAGTAGTAGATATAATGGCCATTTGTGTTAAATTCACCATTTCCACTCTATTTTAGTTCCCCGATTCCTAAAATGTCGATGTTCACTCTTGCCATCTTCTTTGTTTGACCACTTCCAATTTACCTTGATTCATGGACCTAACATTCCAGGTTCCTATGGAATACTGTTCCTTACAGCATCAGACTTTACTTCCATCACCAGTCACATCCGCAACTGGGTGTTGTTTTTGCTTTGGCTCAGCCTCTTCATTCCCTCTGGAGCTCTTTCTCCACTGTACTATTTTGGGCACCTACTGACCTGGGGAGGTCATCTT
This sequence comes from Bos mutus, assembly GCF_027580195.1. Lineage (NCBI taxonomy): Eukaryota > Metazoa > Chordata > Mammalia > Artiodactyla > Bovidae > Bos > Bos mutus. Next base: position 102,851 of record NW_027219772.1, on the reverse strand, counting down.
TCATCTTTTTGCTGTTTCACACTGTTCATGGGGTTCTCAAGGCAAGAATACTGAAGTGGTTTGCCATTCCCTTCTCCAGTGGACCACATTTTGTCAGAACTCTCCACCATGACCCGTCCGTCTTGGGTGGCCCTACACAGCATGGCTCATGGTTTCATTGAATTACACAAGGCTGTCATCCATGTGATCAGTTTGATTAGTTTTCTGTGACTGTGGTTTTCATTCTGTCTGCCCTCTGATGGATAAGGATAAGAGGCTTATGGAAGCTTCCTGATGGGAGAGACTGACTGAGGGGGAACCTGGGTCTTGCTCTGATGGGCAGGGCTATGCTCAGTAAATCTTTAATCCAACTTTCTGATGATGGGCGGGGCTGTGTTCCCTCCATGTTGTTTGACCTGAGGCCAAACTATGGTGGAGGTAATGAAGATAATGGCGACCTCCTTCAAAAGGTCCCATGCACACACTACCACACTCAGTGCCCGGACCCTGCAGCAGGCCACCACCGACCCACACCTCCGCCAGAGACTCCTGGACGCTCACGGCCAAGTCTGGGTCTGTCTCTTGTGGGGTCGCTGCTCCTTTCTCCTGGGTCCTGGTGCATACAAGGTTTTGTTTGTGCCCTCCAGGAGTCTGTTTCCGAAGCCGTGTGTAAGTTCTGGCGGCTCTATGGTTGGGTCAATGGTGACCTCCTCCAAGAGCACCTATGCCCTACCCAGGTCTGCTGCACCCAGAGTCCCTGCCCCTGCAGCAGGCCACTGCTGACCCATACCTCCACAGGAGACACTCAAACACTCAAAGGCAGGTCTGGCTCAGTCTCTGAGGAGTCTCCTGGTGTGCACAAGGTTTTGTTTGAGCCCTCCGAGCGTCTCTGGCAGGTATGGAGTTTGTTAACACTCAAAGGCAGGTCTGGCTCAGTCTCTGAGGAGTCTGCTGGTGTGCACAAGGTTTTGTTTGAGCCCTCCGAGCGTCTCTGGCAGGTATGGAGTTTGTTTCTAAGCGCAATTTCACCCCTCCTACCGTCTTGCTGGGGTTTCTCCTTTGCCCTTGGACGTGAGGTATGATTTTTTTTGGTGAGATCCAACATTCTCCTGTTGACGGCTCTTCAGTGGCGAGTTGTACTTTTGGAAAAAAATGTGTTTGAGATTCATCTGTGGGGCTGCGCTTTCCCGGCAGCCGGCAGCCAAAGAGGATGAAGGCGTGGTATGCTTTCAAAGTCCAGGTGTTAGGTTAGGTGTCATAGATTAGGTGACCATAGGTGCGTGAGTTCATCTCTGAACTTTCTATCCTGTTCCATTGATCTACACTTCTGCTTTTGTGCCACTACCATAGTGTTTTGATCACTGTAGCTTTGTCATATAGTCTGAAGTCAGGGCGCCTGATTCCTCCAACTCCGTTTTTCTTTCCCAAGATTGCTTTGGCTATTTGGGGTCTTTTGTGTATCCATACCTATTTCAAAAATTTTTATTCTAATTCTGTGAAAAAATGCCACTGGTAGTTTGACAGGAATCCTTTAGATGGTAGAGTCATTTTCACAATATTGATTTTTTCCAATGCAAAAACATGGTATATCTCTCCATATATTTGTGTCATCTTTTATTTCTTTCATCAGAATCTTGTCATTTACTAAGAACAGGTTTTTGCTTCCTTAGGTAGGTTTATTCCTAGGTATTTTATTCTTTTTGATGCGATGGTAAATGGGATTGTTTCCTTAATTTCTCCTTCTGATCTTTTGCTGTTAGTGTATAGTAATACAAAGGATTTCTGTGTATTAATTTTGTATCTTGCAACTTTACCAAATTTGTCAATGAGCTCTAGTAGTTTTCTGCTAGCACATTTAAGATTTTCTATGTATAGTATCACGTCATCTGCAAACAGTGACATTTTTTCTTCTTCTTTTCCACTGTGAATTCCTTGCATTTCTTTTTCTTCTCTGATTGTCATGGCTAGGACTTCCGAAACCATACTGAGTAAAAGTGGCAAGAGTGGACATCCCTGTCTTGTTCCTGATTTTGGAGGAAATTATGTCTGTTTTTCACCTCTGAGAATGATGTTTGCTATGGGTTTGTCATTTATGGCCTTTACTATGTTGAGGTAGTTTCCTTCTATGCCCACATTCTGGAGAAATTTTTTTTTTTTTAAACCTAAATGGATAGTGAATTGTCTAAAGCATTTTCTGCATCTATTGAGATGATCACATGTTTTTTGTCCTTCAGTTTGTTAATGTGGTGTCTGATTTGCATATATCGAAGAATTCTTGCATCCCTGGGATAAATCCCACATGATCATGTTGTGTGATCGTTTTACTGTGCTGTTGGCTTTGGTTTGCTAGTATTTTGTTGAGAATTTTGTGTCTATATTCGTCAGTGCCACTGGTCTGTAATTTTGATTTTGTGTGAAATTATTGTCTGGTTTTGGTACCAGGGTGATGGTGGCTTCATAGAATGAGGTTGGGAATGGTCCTCCTTCCTCTGCAACTTCCTGGAAGAGTTTCAGAAGGATACATGTTAAACCTCTTCTCTAAATGTTTGATAAAATTTGCCTGTGAAGTCCTCTTTTGTTTGTTGGAAGTTTTAAAATCTGTTTCAATTTCAGATCTTGTAATTGGTCTGTTCATAATTTCCATTTGTTCTGGGGTCAGTCTTGGGAGGTTATACCTTTCTAAGAATTTCCCCATTTCTTCTAGGTTGTTCATTTTATTGGCGTATAGTTGCTTATAGCAGTCCCTTACGATCCTTTGTGCTTCTGCGGTGTCAGTTGTAATTTCTCCTCTTTCATTTCTAATTTTACTGATTTGAGTCCTCTCCCTTTTTTTCTAGACGAGTCTGGCTAAAGCTTTTTCAATTTTGTTTATCATCTCAAAGAACCAGCATTTAGTTTCAGTGACCTTTGCTATTGTTTTCTTTGTCTCCACGTCAGTTACTTCTGCTCTGATCTTTCTTTCTTTCCTTCTACTAATATTGGGTTTTGTTTGTTCTTCTTTCTCTAGTTGCAAGAAAGGTCCCCGTGTAACTGGGCAGGATGAAAGAAAGAAGGTAAAGGAAGAGGAGAGGAAGTGGGATGGGACCAGTGCCCCTGGGGAGGGAGCTGAAGGAGAGGAGAGGTTCACACATCCAGGAAAGTCCCATCACCGGTGGGGGGATCAGCTGGGTCAGAAGGGGAGCAGTGAGGTTTCAGAGGAGAGCACAACAACAGGTCTGTGGCAGGCAGGACAGGGTAAGACCTACACAGCTGGTTCCTCTCTCAGCCCTGTGTGCCCTAGCCTGAGACAGGTGTCCACTGGTGCAAATGGGTGCTGGGACATGGGGTTTTGAGAGCAGATCCAAGGAGGTGTCTGTTATTGGCTGTGAGGAGACGGCCTGAGGGGACAGGAGTGAGGAGCTCTGCAGCCAGGAATTCTCTTGTAAGGAGCCCAGACCACCATGGAAGCAAAACATCACTGTTGAGTGACGTGCAAAGGGCAGGGCCACCATTGCAGCCTCTCATCATGTGCCAGCCCCTGCCTCCCTAAGCACTAGGGAGGTCTCCTGCTGGAGCAGTCTCACATGCCCCCTGCCTGGCTGCTGCCTCCTCCGACCATTCCCTGCCTGGGTGGCCCACTGGCCCCAATCACCACCTCAGCTGCTTCCTGCCTAGGTGGGCTCATGTGCTCTGGCAGTCTCGGGAGCAGACACAGGTAGGTGACTCGCATACAGAGGTGGGGCTTGAAACCACAGCTGTGCCCCCAGGGGCCATATGACTTAAGGAAGAAGAGCTGAAGTCTCTCCTCATGGCTGCACGAACCATGGATTTACACCTCCGCTGACATCTTTGCAAATTCAGTGCCTGCAGAACATCCAAACAGACAACAACTGTTCTTGCCACTGGGGCAGGTTGGGCTTTAGCAGCTATGGGCTTTCTGGGCACACACACACAGGGGTTGGGCTGGACCAGAGAGTCTAAGCAGCCTCTATAGCTCCCACAGAGGGTCCAGGTGCATGACTACTGCAGTCCTAGGACCTGACCTCAGTGGATCTGCATCAGTGGCCTGGTGAAAACAATGCCTGTGTTTCACCAGGGCAAATTGCCTTCTTACCCACGGTTAAGGTGGGACTGCAAGCAGTGCCAACAACAGTACTTTGTGAGCCTGCACCACAAGGGAATGGGGACACAACAGAGCACACTCATTGGTGAACAGCTCCAGAAGAGGAATACTCAATGGCTTCTCTCCCAGTGGGAGTGCTCCAACCCCACCTGCCTTGCACCCATCAGAAACACAGCTAAGAAATGGATCTGCGGGCCTCTATTCCAACAATTAAGAAACAGACCCCCACCCCTGACAAGGCAGTGACAACCATAGAACAAAGGGGAGGCTTTGCTCAATATCCATGGCAGGCTATGGTCCCCACAACACCAGTTAAACCCCCTATCAAGGGGATACCAACCAGCATATACTGAGGAAAGAGGTGACAGTCATCCATACTAAAAACAGCCCTCACATCCAAAAAAAAAAAAATCTAAATCTATAAATCTAAAACCAAACAGGCTACACAGGGAGGTTCTCACATGAAAATAGCCTTCCAATACAGCCTGAGGGTTGAGCATTGAGAGGAAGAATCCCCAGAGTATAAACAGAGACTCCACTCTTAGAGGGTGTGCCCAAGTTCTCACATACACTGGGAGCCAGCACAAAGCCGTACCTCCACAGGAACCTGAGATAAACCTACCTAGGGAGTCTTGGAAGGTCCCTGGGGATGAAGGGTTTGGCTGTAGCTCACTATGGGGGCAAGGAAACTGGTAGCAACAACCCCAGGGAATATTAATTGGTGTGAGCTCTCCTGGAGGTCCCCATTTTGGCACCAAGACCCAGTCCCACCTAACAGTCTACAGGCTCCAGTGATGGAATGCCTCAGGCCAAACAATCAGTAAGACAGGAACACAGCCACACCTGCCATCAAACAGGCTGCCTAAAGTCATACTAGGCTCACAGCCACCCCAAATCACACCCCCTGACACCAGAGGGACAACACCCAGCTCCACCCACTGTAGGGCAGGCACCAACCTTTCTTTTCTTTTCTTTTTCTTTTTTAGACTCTTAATTCTCTTCATCAGTTTCATGTAATGTAATAGGAGACAGCTCTATCTCAAAAAACACCTTGAGAGTCTCAGGCCCCACAACTACATTAACCCCCGATTCTAGGAGGTAAGGTGTTAAGGACACTTGTTTGGGTGGGACGAACAGAACCAATAAAAGTGAGTTTCCTTAGCTTAACCCCTCATGATCCCTCTTTCTCCTAAGCTACGGTCACTCACTCCAGATGGAAAAACAAATGTGCTTAAGTTTTCCACCACCTCGGGTTTTCTTCACCAACTCACATCCTGGTGGTGTGTGGTGGTGAAAGTAAAGTCCGATGGTGTAAAGAACAATATTGCGCAGGAACCTGGAATGCTGGGTCCACGAATCAAGGTAAATTAGAAGTGGTCAAACAGGAGATGGCAAGAGTGAACATTGACGTTTTAGGAACCAGCGAACTAAAATGACCTGGAAAGGGCAAATTTAATTCAGATGACCATTATATCCACCACCTTGGGCAAGAATCCCTTAGAAGAAATGGAGTATCCCTCATAGTCAACAAAAGAGCTCAGAATGCAGTACTTGGGTGCAATCTGAAAAACGACAGAATGAACTCTGGTCGTTTCCATGGCAAACCACTCGATATCACGGTAACCCAAGTCTACGTCCCAACCACTAATGCTGAAGAAGCTGAAGTTGAACTGTTCTATGCAGACCTACAAGACCTTCTAGCTAACATCCAAAAAAGATGTCCTTTTCATCATAGGGTACTGGAATGCAAAAGTAGGAAGTCAAGAGATACCTGGAGTAACAGGCAAGTTTGGCCTTGGAGTACAAAGTGAAGCTGGGAAAAAGCGAACAGAGTTTTGCCAAGAGAATGCACTTAGCACATAGAAAACATCCTCTTCCAACAAGACAAGAGACGACACTAAACATGGACATCACCAGATGGCCAATACCGAAATCAGATTGATTATATTCTTTGCAGCTGAAGATGGAGAAGCTCTATACAGTCAGCAAAAACAAGACCAGGAGCTGACTGTGGCTCAGACCATGAATTCCTTATTGCCAAATTCAGACTTAACTTGAAGAAAGTAGGGAAAACCACTAGGCCATTCAGGTTTGACCTAAATCAAATCCCTTATGATTATACAGTAGAAGTGACAAATAGATTCAAGGGATTAGATCTGATAGACAGAGTGCCTGAAGAACTATGGATGGAGGTTTGTAGCATTGTATGGGAGGGGGTGATCAAAACCATCCCTAAGAAAAAGAAATGCAAAAAGGCAAAATGGTTGTCTGAGGAGGCCTTACAAATAGCTGAGAAAAGAAGAGAAGTGAAATGCAAAGGAGAAAAGGAGAGAGATGCCCATCTGAATGCAGAGTTCCAAAGAACAGCAAGGAGCGATAAGATAGTCTTCCTAAGAGATCAAAGCAAAGAAAAGGAGGAAAAGACTAGAATGGGAAATATTAGAGATCTCTTCAACAAAACTAGAGATATCAAGGGAATATTTCATGCAAAGATGGGCACAAGAAAGGACAGAAATGGTATGGGCCTAACAGAAGCAGAAAGTATTAAGCAGTGGCAAGAATACACAGAAGAACTATACAAAGAGATCTTAATGTCCCAGATAACCACGAGAGTGTGATCACTCACCTAGAGCCAGATATCCTGGAGTGCAAAGTCAAGTGGGCCTTAGGAAGCTGCACTATGAACAAAGATAGTGGAGGTGATGGAATTTCAGCTGAGCTATTTCAAGTCCTAAATGATGATGCTACGAAAGTGCTGCACTCAATATGCCAGCAAATTTGGAAAACTCAGCAGTGGCCACAGGACTGGAAGAGGTCAGTTTTCATTCCAATCCCAAAGAAAGGCAATGCCAAAGAATGTTCAAGCCCCTGCACAATTGCACTCACCTCACACACTAGCAAAGTAATGCTCAAAATTCTCCCAGTGAGGCTTCAACAGTACGTGAAGTGAGAACTTCCAGATGTTCAAGCTGGATTTAGGAAAGGCAGAGGAACCAGAGATCAAATTGCCAACTTCCACTGGATCGTACAAAAGGCAAGAGAATTCCAGAAAAACATCTACTTCTGCTTAACCGACTACAGTAAAGCCTTTGGTTGTATGGATCACCACAAACTGGAAAAATTCTTGAAGAGGTGGGAATACCAGTCCACCTTACCTGCCTGCTGAGAAATCTGTATGCAGGTCAAGAAGCAACAGTTAGAACCGGACATGGAACAACAGACTGGTTCCAAATTGGGAAAGGAGTGCACCAAGGTTGTATATTGTCACCCCGCTTATTTAACTTATATGCAGAGTATTCCATGCAAAATGCCGGGCTGGATGAATCACAAGCTTGAATCAAGATTGCCAGGAGAAGTGGCAATGACCTCAGATATGAGGGTGACACCACCCTTTTGGCAGGAAGTGAAGAGGAACTAAGGAGCCTCTTGATGAAGGTGAAAGAGGAGAGTGAAAAAGCTGACTTCAGACTCAACATTCAAAAAACGAAGATCATGGCACACAGTCCCATCACTTCATAGCAAAGAGATAGGAAAACGAAATAGTGACGGACTTTATTTTCTTGGGCTCCAAAATCACTGCAGATGGTAAGTGCAGCCATGAAACTAAAAGATGCTTGCTCCTTGGAAGAAAGGCTATGACAAACCTAGACAGCGTATTAAAAAATCAGAGACATTACTTTGCCAACAAAGATCCATCTAGTCAAAGCTATGATTTTTCCAGTAGTCATGTATGGATGTGAGAGTTGGACCATAAAGACAGCTGAGTGCCAAAGAATTGATGCTTTTGAACTGTGGCATTGGACAAGATTCTTGAGAGTCCCTTGGACTGCAAGGAGATCAAACCAGTCAATCTGAAAGGAAATGAGTCCTGAATATTCACTGGAAGGACTGATGCTGAAGCTGAAGTGCCAATACTTTGGCCACCTGATGGGAAGAGCTGACTCATTAGAAAAGACCCTGATGCTGGGAAAGATTGAAGACGGGAGGAGAAGCGGATGGCCAAGGGCGAGCTGGTTGGATGGCATCACTGACTCAGTGGACATGAGCTTGAGCAAGCTCCTGGAGAGCCTGGCATGTTGCAGTCCATGGGGTCACAAAGAGTCAGACGCGAGTGAACGACTGAACAGCAGCACATCCTTTTCCTTTCTTTCTTTCTTTTTTTAAGACAAGGAAAGAACCTTATTTAGAGAGGAGAAAGGAACCTCAATAAAAAGTTATTGGCCACTGATTCAGTCTGGTAGGTGATTTCCTGTGTGTTACTCTCCCAACTTTGGCAAGATTTCTCTCTAACCCAATCCTGAACATGTTTACTGAGTGCCTGTTGCACGGCCTCCCTTGTGCCAGGTGATACAGACACAGAGATTATGTGACAGGTAACAGTCACCACTTACATATTTGCAGTGAAATGTTGTGGGTTTAAAGCTCTGAGTGTACTTTCAAATTTTCCAGTCAAACCCAAGATGTGACATCTGGCTTCTGTCAAAAAAGGGTGAAGATAACCATCTGTGTTATCTGCATTACTCCCAGGACATTACATATGCTGTTCCATCCTTCTTGAGGCTTCCCCATCACCTTCCCCATCACCACCACTCTCCCCCACACACATCTGGCAAAGCCCTAGTCACACTTCAGGTCTCAACTCACATGGCACTTCCTCTGGCCAGCTTTCCCTGATCCCACTAGAGGTCATTCACTATACCATACCGTAGGTACTATTTATCATTTGGCTGTAGTTGCTTGCATAGTCATCTGTCTTCCTCATTAGGTTATTAGTCTCCCTGCATAGCACAGTGTTGTTGGGATGTCCTGGCACAGAATCCAGGCACATTCCCACCTCACATGTTTATGCTGCCTGGTCCCACTGTTCCTCCAAATACCCCTGTGCCTTGATCGCTCTGTCTTCAAGTACCTGTTCAAATGTCTTCTTCTCAGTGAGACTGACTGTGAACATCCCATTTAAGCCTGTATATTCACCAATTAGCACTGCCAATCCCGCCTTCCTGCTCTATTCTTCCAGACTTGGGCCAGACATCCAACCAAGGAAATAAGGCCTTCTGGGGCACTGGCAGAAAGCAAGTGGAGCATGAATTAAGCAAGGGCTGAGGATACTACTAGGACAATCTAAGTCTGAGATCCACCACCCAGTAGACAATTTGAGGGTTGTTCTTCGATGTGCACAGTCTTTCTACCCACACCGTGACTATGTCGATTCTTAACAAAAACTCAAATTGCCTCTTCCTGCAGCAAATCCCCTCCTTGTTGTCTCCATCCATCCCTGAACACTTCTTGACTTTCTTTCTTCTGTGGGCCCTGGAATCTCAGAATGGAACTCCTACATGTTCTCTCACTCTTTTAAGCGGTATATTTTCTGGTCCTCGATGGAAGCGTTGCACCGTCAAACAGAGGGACTACATTGAATTCTACCTCTCTCAAACATCTGGCAAAATAGAACTGGGTGTGCCTATCATAGGACACTTTATTTACAAATTTTGAGGTGATACAAAGTTTATTTTCATCTCTTTCTAATTGCTGGTACCCTGAGAGGTACAGGTGTGCAAGGCCATTAATAATCGCTTTTAGAAAAGACTTACCCAACATAGGGTTTTGTATGTATGCTATGCTATGCTAAGTCACTTCAGTCGTGTCCGACTCTGTGCGACTCCATAGACGGCAGCCCACCAGGCTCCCCCGTCCCTGGGATTCTCCAGGCAAGAACACTGGAGTGGGCTGCCATTTCCTTCTCCAATGCATGAAAGTGAAAAGTGAAAGTGAAGTCGCTCAGTCGTGTCCGACTCTTAGCGACCCCATGGATCGCAGCCTAACGGGCTCCTCCGTCCACGGGATTTTCCAAGCAAGACTACTGGAGTGGGGTGCCATTGCCTTCTCCATTTGTATGTATAGGCATGTGATAGTTGAAATGTGAGAAGAGATCAGTGATATTACCAAACTCCTGATCACTGAGTATTTCCACTACTAGAATGTATTCTACTCCAATAAAAACTGTCACCTAAAGATACATTAGCTCTTTAAATATTATATATGCTGCTGCTTTTTCACTTATTTTAATAAAACTGTTTAAATGAGTCCATAGTAGTGAAGAAAACAGAGTATTATAAAATTAGATCTAATCAGCATTACATGTTGACTGGTGCACCCTTTCTCTCCCTCTCTCTCTCCCTCCCTTCTTCTTCTTCTCTGTCTCTCTGTCTCTCTCTCTCTCTCTCACACACACACACACACACAGACTCACACACACATTAGAACAACAAAAAAGAGGGACATTCTGATGATACCAATGCTGGAGACATGCATTTAAATAAGTGCTTTAATTATTTGGGCTTTGGGGGATATAGGAAAGAACAGGATGGTGCCAGACTGATTTGGGAGAATAATGCCAAGAGAAAGTATTTTATGCAACAGTTGACAGAAAATCTCACTGCAGAATTAGTAGTACATCTAATAGTTTTGACTATTCTAAGTGCTTTACGTAGCTCTTCTGACCTACTGGAATGTGACACACCAAGGATCAGTTAAGTATTTCCCTGATTCATTTATATGTGTTCATTTTCAGCCCCTGAACAGAATATCTACATCCCAGGGACAGTGACCATGTTGTTTTCTGGTTCTGGCTTTGCCCCAACAAATATCTGGCAGAATAGATACAAAGCATTTGAGTCCAAAGAAGAGGAGATAAACAAAGGTTGGCTGTCTGACACGGTGTGGCTTCCAGAGTGGCACCGTAGATCCCTACAGAGCTGCCTGGTGTTGGGAGAAGTATCCATGCAGCCCAGAGCCTAAGCCTCAGCTCCCCACATTAGTATCTTGAGACCTGACTTCAAAGTGACCATAGATTATATGCCCCCACCTCTTGCATTGTATTGATAACTGTATGAGAGAAGGAATATAAATGCTGGTGGTCTCAGATGTAACCCTGATTTATAGGACCCTCGCTTAGCACTTGACGTCTATTCCTTAAAGAGGCAGTGGGTGAAGGCCATCAGGGATGCCAGCTCTGGGGCCACACAGCCTGGGTTTGTAACCCAGCTCCCACATTCATAAGCTGTGTGTCTCTGTGTGGCCTCTCTGGGCCTCATAAACTCACTCCTCAATTGGGAGTGCCTCATATAGAGTTGTCAGCGATGATTAAACAAGATAAAGCATGTGAAGTACTCTGCAGCGTGCCTAGCATACAGGACACAATCAGTATTCCTTAGCTTATGGCAACTTATTATTATGATCAATAACATCTCTGCAGCATATACACAGCCTGAGTCCTCTGCTCAAATTTAGGCCTGTCAATTATGAGCACATTGTCTTTCCCATCTTTCCCCAAGATAAGGAAAGGGCCATGCCAGGTCATTTTAATTCCCAAAGTCCCTGTTGAGATCCCAAGGGAGAAACTGAGTTCACATGAACTTACCTGTTCAGAAGTCCCTTCTGGGTACCCAAGAAGTTGATGATTTTTGTTTTCCTGGAACACAGTTCTGGTTATATCATTGAAGGCAGATCTTCCCAGCTTAGTACGATATTTATTTTCTCATTGAGAGACTGTTGTGGTGACCGATTTGGCTCTTATCAGAGGGCTCTACAGGGAAAACAGATCAAGTCCTTTCTTTACATGTCACAAAAGGCAAGACACACATCTAAACATTGACACCACTTCAAAATAGCACCGGGATGCTCTTGGTCCCATCTTAGAGGCATGGGAGCACTGTTCATATTTGTCAAGAGTGGGCCCTGGAGACCAAAGAATGGAACATGGAGCACCTAAGCAAAGGACACCAGTGCTAACGTGAAGGTGCTCGCATCTGTAAGCAGGGACCTCTGCATCCAACTGCTTCCCCAAATGGGGAGTGGGGCCACACTGCCTGGCTGTCCCTAATGCTGTTCTTACTTCAGTACCCAAACTTCTGACCTGACTTTGAACCCAGCTCATGTTTAGAACTCCTGCTTGAGCTACTCCACACTTTTGCAGCTGTCCTCTTCTATGCCTGTTTAGTCTTTGCTTAGGATTTTCTCTGTCAATCTAATTCTTTCTGCCCACCACACTGCAGGGATTTCCTATTATTTCTCAAGCATAGGCCAGATCCCTCTTTCTCACTTTTCAGTATAATTTTGAACCAATGATAAATCTCTATTCTGGCATGATCTAGCAAAAGGCTAGAGCCTATTCTTAGGCCACCATGTAGAAGGGAGACAGGAAATATCTGAAAACTTTTGCTTGAGTGGAGATGTTGCACTTTCATATCGCTGGTATCACTGATGAGTGTCAGAGGGAGGACCCAGTCGACGCACTGGATGGTAAGAACTCTAGAGAGTACTGAAATACCTGACTACATATATACCTAAGGGCAAGGAGAAGGGACTCAGTGAAAACAGATTGAGAAGGAGTGACCAAAGAAGCAGGAGAAAACCAAAGAGCTTGGCCTTGCTGTGGAAGTGAAAAAGGTCACCTGGACTTTCCAAGTCCACAGATCATTTGGTTCAATTTCTTGAAGCTGCTGAGATAAGCCTATATGTCACCTAGGCCTCCCATCTATAAAGTGAAACAACCTACTTTTATTTTAGGTGATTTTTAGGGTTGCATTATTTCAATAAATATTTATTGAAGGCTCACGTTGCTACATCAGCCTGCTGTAGGTAGGAAAGCTTCAGGGAATTCATCAATTGCAGGCCCAACCTGCATTGTCCAAGATACATTATGAAGGGGGAAAATGTGGGTGTCACTCTGGTACAGTCAGGTTCTGGACAATGTGGGGATAAAAGACACAACCAACCTCTGGACCTACAGAGAATGAGCCGAGAGCTTTGTTCTAGCCACTCGTTTCTGATATATTGTTTGCAACAATCAAATTGACGACATAGCAGCAGCTACACTGCTCTGTGTGTGTACCTCATGTTATCATCACTCACAAGACAGCAAACATGTTCTAAGCACCTGCTGGGTACCAGGCTCCAGGACCTATGCTTTGGCAGGCTTTCTGCACACAGGAATGTTTGATGCAGGAAAACGGTTCTCGAAGAGCACACAGTGTGGTGGGCAGGGAGCCAGACTGAAGACGGTGTAGAAGCAAGTGTGATGAGAGCTATGGCCAGCAAGAGCCAGCAGATGCTGGGAGCACAGACGAGACAACCCCAGAACCCAGGTGGTGAGGAACGGCTTCTCCTGGGGGTGGGATGATAGATAATATTATTGTTCCCATTTGCACATGAGGTAACGGAGGATCAGAGAGGATTAGCAAGCAACGGAAGAGGTGGAACCCTTTTTCAACCTACATCTGTTAAGATGCAAAGTCCCTTACACTGTGAATTTTATCAGTCTCCCCATGATGATATAGTCATCTGTTTTTCTTCACATTCACTGCCTGTACTTCTTTCTTATCCTACTTTACCTCTTACATTCTTAATACCTGATAAGTATAATAAAGACAACCTTTGGTTCTGATACTGAGCAGGATTCTGCAGGGCCTCTCCAGGGCCAGACCCCAGCCCCACCCCCCAGCCCCACCCCCAACCCGTTTGTCCACTGCTTCTGGTTTGTAGAAAAGCTTTACTCTCCTAGGCCTTCCCCAAGTCCCAAAGAGCCAGTTTAATCAGAGAAGTGAAAAAAAAAAAAATGCAGAAGCAAAGGAAACCAGTCAAGAAAGACTAAATAATAATGGTTTAGCCATGAAATAAAGTTGAAGACCATTAGTTCCTCTTTTAGAACTATAGATCATACCCTGAGCTATATTCTTGAGTTGTTTTGCAGAAACTAAAACCCTCAGCAGGTGGAGGAAGCTGACTGCATGCTGACCACCAGCATGTAGACCCCAGACCAGTTGGAGCCACAAAACTGATAACTGAGATTCCTGAAATACCACCCTGTTACCTCACCACCAACCAATCAGAAGAATGTCTATGAGCTGATCTCATGCACCTTGCAGCCTTCACTGCTACTGTTACCTTTAAAAACCCTTCCCTGAAAGACAGTAGAGAGTTAAGGTCTTTGGAGCATTAGTTGCTCATTCTCCTTGCTTTACACCCTGCAAATAAACACCATATTTTCCTTCACCACAACCTGGTGTCAGAGCAGACTGGAGTTCAGCCCTGTAACAGTTCTACAAGGCCTTTATTCTTTTCTAGAGTGAGTTGTTACATCTTGGCACAATCTAAAACTGAATACTAAACTTAAATTTGTGTTCTATCCACAGAAAGGGTTAATGATAAATGGATCGCTGCTGGGAAAGGGTTAGCCGTCCTGTTACGCTGAATATCAAACACAGCTTTAAAACTCTATCCGCGTGCGAAATTATCACCTGGGAAACCACTGCTCCTCTCTGAAGCTATTCACAACATCGCACAATAGTGGATTTTATCAAATGCTGGGAGTCTCCATGCAGGTGATTATATGTCTTTGATTTTTCCACATGCAAGTGCACCAGTCACTGGGCATTGCTCAATGTGCTGCTCATTACTATAGAGCAATTCTTTCTTTAAAAAAAAAAAAATTAAATATTTTATTATTTTTGGCTGCATCGGTTCTTAGTCGTGGCATGCGGGCTCTCTTGTTGAGGTGCACAGGCTCAGTAATTGTGGCATGTAGGCTTAGTTTCCCCAGGGCATGTGGGATCTTAGCTTCCCGACGAGGGATCAAACCCGAGTCCCTTGTGTTGGAAGATGAATTTTTAGCCAGCGGACCACCAGAGAAGTCCTGAACAATCCTTTATTATTTTTTTCTTTCTCTGTCACTGATTAACTGTGGGCGACTGATCCAAGGAAAGCCATGAACACTTACTTCAACATAGTAACCCTATGATCACATATCTAATAATGGTGTAACTCTAATGCCCACGATCTGCTCCACTCCAGCAAACTGGTTATCCAAGGAGTCATTTGCTCTAGATATTCTTGACAAACTCATTTAAATAAGTATAAACGAATGCAAGAAACATTATAAAAAATAATATCTAATGATCTTTGCATATTGCAGAGAGGTTTATCAATTACTTCAATATGGGAGGTGTAGGTTTCTATGAGCTGATCTCAACCTTTCCATCACTGCCCAACCAATGTACCACAGACTTCATGGTTTCAAATGACACTAAGTCCAGGTGGGGTTGGCTGGGTCTTTTGCTTGAGTCTTTTGGTCTTGTAAGACCAAAATCAAGATGTCTGCTGGGCTGTGCTCCTTACTGGAGGCTCTGAGGTAGGTTCATTCAGATTGTTGGCAGATATCAGCTCCTTGCAGCTACAGGAGTGAGGTCCCTGTTTCCCTGCTGGCTGTCAGCTGAGGGCTGAGCTTTGCTCCTAGAGCCTGCCCACATTTCTTCTCATGCTTTCCAATTGGATTTCTCCAGCAGTAACCACTCTAGTTCCTCTCTCACACTTTGAAACTATCTGCCTTCCCTTGCTGCCACATCTCTCTGACCAACTCTTCTGGCTTTTCTCTTCGGCTTTTAAGGGATCATGTGATTGCATCGGACCCACTCAGATAACCCAGAATAACCTCCTTATTTTAAGGTCAACTGAATTGTAGCTGCAAAGCCCCTTCACAACAGTACCTAGATATGTGCTCAACTGAATAACCAGGGGACAGAAGTCTTGGAGAAGCATCTTTAGAATTCTGCCTACCACATATATATTATCTACGCACTTAAATTATTTTTATCTTTTGTGAAGGAAAGTGGTGAATTGTGTGAGTACCTCAGCTGGTAAAGAATCTGACTGTAACGCAGGAGACCCCAGTTTGATTCCTTGGTCAGGAAGATCCCCTGGAGAAGGGCTTGACAACCCACTCCAGTATTCTTGCCTGGAGAATCCCCATGGACAGAAGAGCCAGGCAGGCTGCAGTCCATGGAGTAGCAAAGAGTTGGACACGACTGAGTGACTAAGCATGCCAAAGAATGGGTCTCTGACACTGATTCAAAACCCAATTAGCTCCTGAATGCCATAAAAAGTCTGAAAATCCTGTTTCTCCAACCAGTAAAAGACAGACTGTTCCACACACTGTGTTTTAAATGAAAAGTCTTAGATTGGAGACAGAGCATCTGAGGAATACAATTGTCCACTTAGAAAGCCCATGGTTAACGATAAAGATTACACTCACACATGGTGTTACAGAAACAGTGACTCTCACCTGACCTATTTTTAGGAGATCCTCTTTCTCTCTCTCTCTGGATCACCTTCACGGCATCTCAGTGCCAAGCGGTGCCTCAGATCTTCTGGTCATGAAATGAAGTGCTGCCCTTGGAGAAGATAGGAGTTAGATCACCCAGAGCAGAAGTCCTCCTGAGATTTTAGAAACAGCATCCACCAGGAGCCATCCCTCAGGTAGTGGTGATTGGATGTGGCAAGTGAGTCTCAGGGCAAAAAGCAGGACTCGCTCAAAGAGTTGAACTTTCCTTATAGAGGTGAGACAAATTAGATAAACAGGGTCCTAAATTCCCTCCCTTCAGTCTGGGGATGACTGGAGGAGGAAGGGCTAAGGGCTTAATGGTGATCAGCTTCTCCGTGTTGACAAGCCAGTTAGGTCTTTCTTTCTTTCTTCCTTTCTCTTCTCCCCCCCCTTTTCATGTGAAGTAAATCACTAATCCCTGCTTGAGACCCCCTGAAACCAACACCCCCCACCCCCCACCCCTCACTGGACAGCAGTAGCACTGGTGGGGCCCTCCCCCAGGTTTTGATTGTTTGCTGGGACAAGTGACCCCTGGTGACAAAAGAAAAGTCTCCAAGGCGCTGGAGGTGATGTTAGCAGTGAAGTAATAGAGAAACAGGTCATAAACTCCATCCCTCTGGTGGAAGGGGTGGCGCTGGAGGGGAGAGTAGGGTGAGTCCAGGCAGATGATGGGTAGAGAGATTGAAGGGAGGGTATTATTTCTTTTAGTGTACACATCAAAGAATAAATTTTGTATTTATTTGTATCTCTTTCTGATAGGAACACATACACATGTTAAAATCCTCAACATATCTTATATGCATACTTAAGCAGATAAAAACGATTCATTCATTCCCCTTTTGTCGATGGGATAACTAACACGTGAACAGCCATTTAAAGTTTACAAAATGGAGCATTATGTTATACTAACTGGTCACAGCAGACCTAAGTGACTACTGAAAACAATTATGTTATCCTCAGATTATGAAACTGAGACACAGAGGGCTTGAGTACACTACACAAAGTAACAGAAGTACTAAGTGTTGGAGCCTAGATTCAGGATCATTCTGTATCTTAACCACTATGCTGTGCTGCCATTCACTGATGACTCTCATATCCATATCTTCAGCTCAGTCTCTCCTTGGTGACAGTCCTGAGTATCTATCCAGTGGCCTCTTAGGCATCTTTATCTGACACCTGACACTCACCTGAATTTATCATCTCCCACCACTGGCAAATGTGTGCCTTCTCTGATGTGTGAAAGATGTGCCTCTCTGAAAGACACCACCACCTTTGCAGCTGCTCAAGCCATCTCAGTCTTCTCCACTGTTCTCACACCCTAACACATCCAATCAATCACATGGCCTGCCAATTCAACTTTACCCCACTCTACCCCTTCTCTTCACCTGCCTAACTTGTACTGACCTTAGGTGAGTTTTCCTGGCTAAACTCTCTCAGAGCCCTCTCAGTGGCCCTGTGATAAACCTCTTCTCAGGTTGTGTCATTGCTTGTTTCCTTTTCTTTTTAAAAAATTAATTATTAAAAAAATTGAAGTGACATTGGTTTATAATATTCTATAGTTTAATGTGTATAACAGTATATTTTTACTTTTGTGTATATACTCTAGAGTGTGCTCACCCGAAATGTAGTTTTCACCCATCGCCATACAGTTGACCCCCTTTAATGCTTTCTGCCCTCCTCCCACCCCACCCCTTCCCCTCTGGTAACCACTACTCTGCTCTTGGCATCTATATGTTTGTTTTTGCTTAGTTTGGTTTGGTTATTTATTTTGTTTCTTTGTCTGGGATTTGTTTTTGTGTGTTACACATATGAGTGTAATCATACAGTATTTGTCTTTCTCTGTCTGACTTATTTCATTATGCATAGTACCCTCAAGGTCCATCCACGTCGTTGCAAATGATAGATCTACCTATCTGGTATCTATATTCTTTACCCATTCACCTATCAGTGGGCACTTGGGTTGTTTCTGTATTGTGGCTATTGTAAATAATGCTGCAATGTACCTAAGGTTGCATGTATCAGTTCCAATTCATGTTTTTGTATTTTGTATAAATACGCAGAGGTAGAATAGCTGGATCACATATGGTAGTTCTAGTCTTAAAATTTTTGAGGAATCTCCATACTGTTTTCCATAGTGGCTGCACCAATTTACACTCCCACCAACATTGTAGGAAGGTTTCCTTTTCTCCACATCCCCACCAACACTTTCTATTTCTTGCCTTTTTAATAGTGAGTGCTTGTTTCCTTGACATAGTCTCCAACAGTTTATGAGCTCCATGAGGGCAGGATCTCTGAATCCCAAGAGACCAGTATAGGATCTGGCACCCTGTTTGGAATAAATGGAATCACAGGTGAAGATCAAGATGTTGGGATGGGGATAGTGGGCAGATATGAAAACAAATATCAGTTTCCTAATCCTCCAATGAAGGCTATATCTGCATGAAGAGGCAATGGGGAAGGATATGAAACTTCCACTGAATGGAACGTGATGGAAGCTCTTTATACATTTCCCAACTGGACTGGTGTATTATTCAGTCTCAGAATAAGCTCAGTGGAAACACACTCTGAAAGAGCAGGTTGATTCTAGGAAAGGATTCTTAGCTCTTAACAGGAAATACATGGGACGAATCTGCTCTGTATTTTTCACTGTAAATTGTTATTTTTGAGACTGTATCCTGGAATCGCCCAATGAAGATAAAAGAGCAGCAATATGGAAATAGCTTGGTCCCTTTACAATGTCATAGGGATGGTGACTTAAATAGCCTTTTAAAAATTATATCCTCAGGATTTATTTACTTTGTAACTGGATGTTTGTACCTTTTGACCACCTTCACCCATTTCACCACTACCCCGGAGGAACACCCACCTCGCTGCCTCCTGGTGACTAACAACCTGTTCTCTGTGTCTAACGAGCTCACTTTTGTTTTATTTTGTTTTACATCCTACATATCAGTGAGATCATAGGGCATTGGTCTTTCTCTGTCTGACTTATTTCACCTTAGCATAATGCCCTCAAGGTGGAGAAGGCAATGGCACCCCACTCCAGTACTCTTGCCTGGAGAATCCCATGGATGGAGGAGCCTGGTGGGCTGCAGTCCATGGGGTCGCTACAAATCGGACAGGACTGAGCGACTTCACTTTCACTTTTCACTTTCATGCGTTGGAGAAGGATATGGCAACCCACTCCAGTGTTCTTGCCTGAAGAATCCCAGGGATGGGGGAGCCTGGTGGGCTGCCATCTATGGGGTCGCACAGAGTCGGATACGACTGAAGCGACTTAGCAGCAGCAGCAGCAGCAGCAGCAATGCCCTCAAGGAGGTCTATCCATGTCATTGAAAACGGCAGGGTTTCCATTTTTTATGACTGAATAATGTTCCATTGCTCATGTACATGCACTCGTGTGTGTGTGTGTGTGTAAATATAACTCTTTCTTTATCCATTCACCCATCAATGGACACTTAGATTGATTCCATGTCTTGGCTATTGTAAATAAGGCTACAATGAACATGAGAGGGCAGATAACTTTTTGAGTTAGTGTCTTCATTTCCTTCAGCTAAATACCCAGAGTAGAATTGCTTGATCATATGGTAGTTCTAGTATTAGTTTTTTTTAGGAATCTCTATCTGTCTTCACAGTGGCTGCAGCAATTTACATTCCCACCAACAGTGCATGAGGGTTTCCTATTCTCCACATCCTTGTCAACACTTTTTATTTCTTATCTTTGTTTGAGGCGGTCTCTCATCATGGGTTTGATTTGCATTTTCCTGATGATTATGAGAGGGTAACAGGCAGGAAGGCCAGGGGTCTCCAAACGGAGGACATAGGCTGCAAGTGTCAGACATTTTTTCTCTCTCTCTTAAGTGGCAGGAGGAAACAAACGACAAGTGTTAGATTTATTCCCCCCTCTCTATACAAATGTAAAGAGGGGTTTCTTTTAAAATTCTGTGTTGACATGATGACACCTGGCTCCACCTGAACTTAACTTTTTCTTAAGCCTTGAGCTAACCAATGCGTTTTTCTTATGGAAATGTTTGTCTTAAGCTATGTTAATGAACTATGTATTTACCCTAGACCCTTGTCTTCAAGTCAAACCAGTATGTTTTACTCATGCAAATGTTCTTAAGCTATGTTAATGAGACTGTATTTGCTTGAAAACCTGCCTTTCTTCAAGATCCATGTCAATCATTTTATGGCCCAGGATAACTCACCTTGTGCCAATGTTATCTCAAAATGCATGTTGTGGGTGAGGGGCCTGGTGCCAGTTTCTGAGTTTTGAGACATCTCCTTTCTCTAATTAGCAGCCTGCTAGTAGCTATATAACATCTGGCTAAAGACTAGCAGGGGGGCACTCTTTCTGCCCCCCTTCTGATGTCTATGTCAGAAGCTTGCTCTATCTCTTTTATACTTTAATCAAACTTTATTACACAAAAGCTCTGAGCAATCAAGCCTTGTCATTGGCCCCAGATTGAATTCTTCTCCTCTGGAGGCCAAGAATCCCGACGTCCTTCACGGCTGAGCAACAACCTTCCAATTAGTGATGGTTCAGTTCATTTCAGTTCAGTTGCTCAGTCGTGTCTGACTCTTTGCGGCCTCATGAATTGCAGCAGGCCAGGCCTCCCTGTCCATCACCAACTCCCAGAGTTCACTCAAACTCGTGTCCATCGAGTCAGTGATGCCATCCAGCCATCTCATCCTCTGTCGTCCCCTTCTCCTCCTGTCCCCAATCCCTCCCAGCATCAGAGTCTTTTCCAATGGGTCAACTCTTTGCATGAGGTGGCCAAAGTATTGGAGTTTCAGCTTTAGCATCAGTCCTTCCAAAGAACACCCGGGACTGATCTCCTTTAGAATGGACTGGTTGGATCTCCTTGCAGTCCAAGGGACTGCCAAGAGTCTTCTCCAACACCACAGTTCAAAAGCATCAATTCTTCAGCACTCAGCTTTCTTCAGAATCCAACTCTCACATCCATACATGACCACTGGAAAAACCATAGCCTTGACTAGACTGGCATGCTGCGATTCATGGGGTCGCAAAGAGTCAGACACTACTGAGCAACTGAACTAAACTGAATGAACTTAAGTACCAGATAGAGTGTCAGAGGTTGTGCAGCCACTTACCTCATAGAATGCAAAACAACTCATCCCATCATTCACAGTCAACAGATCAGGAAACAATGGCACACAGAGTTACAGCAACTTGGTGGCTCAGACGGTAAAGAATCCGCCTGCAGTACAGGAGACCTGGGTTCTATCCCTGGGTTGGGAAGACCCCCTGGAGGAGGGCATGGCAACCCACTCCAGTATTCTTGCCTGGAGAATCCCCATGGAGAGAGGAGCCTGGCAGGCCGCCGTCCATGGGGTCACAAAAAGGCGGACACGACTGGGCAAATAAACATGCACACATGCCCAAGTTCACACAACTAGTAAGTGCTAGAGGTCAGATTCTAATTCAAATCTGCTTCATTCCCAAGCCAGTGTTATTAACCCCTGTGCCCTAAGGTCTTATTTCCTAGAATGCTAAACTGTGTTAGAAGATTCTAGTGCTTGATTCTGGGGACCTGAACAACGAACGGCACTTTCTGACTCATTATTATATGTACCACCTAAAACCTAAACAGTAGGATTGCCTGGGTGTCATTTCTCTTATAGACAATGCATAAGAGACATTGTACACACAGGTTAAAATCTGATCCTCCTTTTTTAAAATTTCTAATTGGAAATAATTGCTTTACAATGTTGTGTTGGTCTCTGCCATACATTGTGAATCAGCCATAAGTGTACATATGTCCCCTCCCCAAAGTACCTCGCTCCCACTCCCATCCCCACCTCCCCCCACCACATCATCTCACCCCTCTAGGTTGTCACAGAGCACTGGGTTGAGCTCCCTGTGTTATACAGCAGCTTCCCTTCCCACTACCTCTGTGCTTTAAACATGGTAATGTATATGTTTCAATACCACTCTCTCAATTCGTCCCACCCTCTCCTTCCCGTGTTGCACCTACAAGTTTCTTCTCTATGTCTGTGTCTCTATTCCTGCCCTGAAAATAGGTTCATCAGTACCATTTTTCTAGACTCCATATATATGCATTAATAATAATATTAATATTTGCTTTTCTCTTTCTGACTCACTGCACTACTCACTATACCCTCTGTTTAACAAGCTCTAGGTTCATCCACCTCACTAGCACTGACTCAGATTCGTTCCTTTTTATGGCTGAATAATATTCCAATGTATATATGTACCACAACTTCCACATCCTAGCTATTGTAAATAGTGCTGTAATGAACATTGGGGCATATGTGCCTTTTTGAATTATGGATTTTTCAAGTTATATGCCCAGTTGTGGGATTGCTGGGTGATATGTTAGTTTTATTCCTAGTTTTTTTAGGCAATCTCCATACTGTTCTCCGTAGTGACTGTATCAATTTACATTCCCACCAACTGTGCAAGAAGGTTCCCTTTTTTCCACATTCTCACCAGCATTTATTATCTGTACATCTTTTAATGATGGCCAGTCTGACCAGTGTGAGGTAATACCTCATGGTATTGATAGTGTTGATTTGCATTTATCTAATAAAGAGCAATATTGAGCTTTTTTTTTTTTTAATGTGTTTATTGGCCTTCTGTATGTCTTCATTGGAGAAATGTCTGTTTATGTCCTCTGCCCATTTTTTTTCATTGGATTGTTTGTTTTTCTGAAACCGAGCTTCATGAGCTGCTTGTATATTCTGGAGATTAATCCTTTGTCAATTACTTGATTTGCAATTATTTTCTCCCATTCTGTGGGTTGTCTTTTCATCTTTTTTATGGTTTCTTTTGCTGTGCAAAAGCTTTTAAGTGTAATTAGGTCCCATTTGTATATTTTTGGTTTTATTTCCATCAGTCTAGGAGGTGGGTCATAGAGGATCTTGCTGTGATTTATATCAAAGGGTTTGACATAACTGCCTGTTTTCCTCTAAGAGTTGTGTACTTTCTGGCCTTACATTTGGGTCTTTAATCCAGTTTGAGTTTATTTTTGTGTATGGTGTTAGGGAGTGTTCTAAGTTCATCCTTTTAGACACAGCTGTGCAGTTTCTCAGCACCAGTTATTATAGAGACTGTCTTTTCTTCATTGTATATTTTTGCCTCCTTTGTCAAAGATAAGATGTCCAAAGGTGCCCTGATTTATCTCTGGACTTTCCATCTTGTTCCATTGGACTATATTTCTGTTTTTGTGTCACTACCCTACTGTATTGATGACTGTAGCTTTCTAGTATAGTCTGAAATCAGCAAGGTTGATTCCTCCAGCTTCATTTTTCTTTCTGAAGATTGCTTTTGCACTTCGGGGTCTTTTGTGTTTCCGTACAAATTGTGAATTTTTTTTTTTGTTCCAGTTCTGTAAAAAAAAATTTTTTTTTTCATTTGACATTACATTACATTTGACATTACCTTATCAAATGTAATTTGATAGTGATCACATTGAATCTGTAGATTGCTTTGGGTAGTATAGTCATTTTCACAATATTAATTCTTCCAGTCCAAAAGCATGATACGTCTCTTCATCTGTTTGTGTTGTCTTTGACTTCTTTCATGAGTGTCTTAGAGTTTTCTGTATACAGGTCTTTTGTCTCCTTAAGTAGGTTTATTCCTAGATATTTAATCATTTTTGTTGCAATGGTGAATGGGATTGATTACTTAATTTCCCTTTCTGATTTTTCCTTACTATTAATAGGAATGCAAGGGATTTCTGAGTATTGATTTTGTCTCTATCCTAGGACGTTACTAAATGCTTCCATTAGCTCTAGTAGTTCTGCTGGCATCTTTAGGGCTTTCTAAGTAGAGTATCATGTTTTGCATCTTCTTTTCCAATCTGGATTCTTTTTATTTCTTTTTCTTCTCTGATTGCCATGGCTAGGACTTGCAAAACTATGTTGAATAATAGTGGTGAGAGTGGGCACCCTTGTCTTGTTCCTGATCTTAGAAAAAAAATGCTTTCAATTTTTTACCATTGAGAATCACGTTTGCTGTGACTTTCTCATATATGGCCTTTATTATGTTGAGATAGGTTTCCTATGCGCATTTTTGGAAGAGCTTTTTTTTAAATCATTAATGGGTGCTGAATTTTGTCAAAAGCTTTTTCTGCATTTATTGAGATCATTGTATGATTTTTATCTTTCAGTTTCTTACTATGGTGTATCACAGTAATCAATTTGCATACATTGATGAATCCTTGCATCCCTGGGATGAACTCAACTTGATCATGGCATATAATCCTCTTCATGTCTTGTTGGATTCTATTTGCTGGGATTATTTTGAGGAGTTTTGCATCCATGTTCTTCGGTGATATTAGCCTATAATTTTCTCTTTTGTGATGTCTTTGTCTGGTTTTGGTACCAGGGTAATGATGGTCTCACGGAATGAGTGAGAAAGTGTTCCTTTCTCTACAATTTTTGAAAGAGTTTGACAAGGATATGCATTAGCTCGTCTCTAAATGTTTGATAGAATTTCCCCATGAAGCCATCTGGCCCTGGGATTTTGTTTTTGGGGAGATTTTTTTTTTTATCACAGTTCCGATTTCAGTGTTTGTGATTGGTCTGTTCATAATTTCTATTTCTTCCCGGTTCGGTCTTGGAATGTTGAACTTTTCTAAGAATTTGTCCATTTCTTCCACCTTGCCCATTTTATTGGCATATAGTTGCTCATATTAGTCTCTTATGAGCCTTTGTGTTTCTCTGTTGTCTGTTGCAACCTCTCCTTTTCCACTTTTAATTCTGTTGATTTGTGTCTTCTCTCTTTTTTCCTGACGAGTCTGGCTAATGGTTTGTCAATTCTTTTTTAATCTTTTCAAAGAACCAGCTTTTAGTTTTATTCATCTTTGCTATTGTTTCTTTGATTTCTTTTACATTTCTGCTCTGATCTTTATGATGTCTTTTCTTCTGCTCATTTTGAGTTTTTTTTTTCTTTCTCTCTCTCCTTTTTCCAGTTGCTTTATGTGTAAGGTTAAGCTGTCTATTTGATGATTTTCTTGTTTCTTGAGGTAGCATTTTACTGCTGTCAACTTCTCTCTGAGAACTGCTTTTGCTGCATCCCATAGGTTTTGAGTCATTGTGTTTTCATTGTCATTTGTTTCTAGGCATTTTTTATTTCTTCTTTGATTTCTTCAGTAACCTGCTGGTTATTTAGAAGAGTATTGTTTGACTTCCATGTGTTTGTGTTGTTTTAGGTTTTTCCCTGTAACTGATATCTAAGCTCATAGCAGCATAGTCAGAAAAGATGCTCAATACAATTTCAATGTTCTTAAATTTGCCAAGGCTTGAATTGTGACCCAAATGTGATCTATCCTGGAGAACGTTCCATGTGCACTTGAGAAGGAAGTGTATTCTTCTGCATTTGGATGTAATGTCCTGTAGATATCAGTTAGGTCTATCTGATCTAATGTGTCACTTAAGGCTTGTGTTTCCTCATGAATTTTCTGTCTGGGTGATCTGTCCATTGGTGTAAGTGGGGTGTTAAAGTCCCGTACCACTATTGTGTTACTGTCAGCTTCCCCTTTTAGGTCTGTTAGTGTTTGCCTTATGTATTGAGGTGCTCCGATGTCAGGTTCATAAATATTTACAACTGTTGTGTCTTATTTGATTGATCCCTTGATCATTTTGTAGTGTCCTTCCTAATCTCTTGTAATATTCTTTATTTTAAGGTCTATTTGGTCTGATATGATAATTGCTATCCATCTTTCTTTTCATTTCCATTTGCACAGGGTATCTTTTTCTCATCCTCTCACCTCCAGTCTGTATGTGTCTCTAGGTCTGAAGGAGGTCTCTTGTAGGCATGGTATATATGGGTCTTGTTTTATATTCATCCAGCAGACATGGGTGGAATTAAGTCGTCTTATGTCCTATGCTTGGAAGGAAAATACATCACTTCTGCTACATTCTGTTGTGCAAACACAGCCTCTATTTGGGGGAGGTGGGGTGCGTTAGACTCCTTCGTGTGGTATGAGGATCAACATGTGCATAGAGTCAGGGAAGCTACTGACGGTGGCTATGTTTAGAGAATGCCTGCCACCTACCACAGTGAGGATGCTGTGAACCAGCAGGATACCCTTGCAGGTAAGACTGACTGTACAGGCCGGGAATAAGCTTCAACAGTAAAAACATGCAAACCTCAGATACAGAAGCTTTCTTTCAATAAACTTATTCCTAGGAAGTAGCTGGACAGATATACAAAGATTTATGAACAAGAGTATTACCTTGGCTCTACGGTAACAACAGAAAACTGGAAATGACAGAAGTGCCCATTAGGAAGAACTTGGTTGAACACACTGAATCACATACATGCACTGGAATTTAACATATTTAAAACTCTGCATGGGCCTTGAGATCTTCAGGTCATATCCAAGAAATGAAACATGGCCCTTGCTGAGGAGGGGTTAAGAGCACTGAGGCCACCAGGCCTTCTGTGCTGCCTTTGGCTCCCACAACCTCGCTCATCTAGTTCCAGCTTTCTTTAATATTCCCCCTCTCAAACTCCCACTCTGCCTTCCCCTGAGAATCTCCTGGTCATCCCTCAAGTCTCGGCTTGCTGTGCAATTCTTCAGGCAAGGTTTGTCTTACTCCCCACAACTGGGTTACGTTTTCCCTACCAGGTTCTTTCTTGGCCCACCTTCATTCTCCTAAAGCACATGTTAGTAGGGCACATCAGTTTGTTGTAATTACTTGCATAACTATCTGACTCTCCAGCACTACACAACTGGGAGCTCACACTTTTGCTCTATCCCCTACCTAAAGTAGTGTTTTTGGATCCTAGAATTTACTTGATCTCTATTCATTTCCAAGGCAGACTATTCAACATCACAGCAATCCAAGTCTATGCCCCAACGACTAATGCCGAAGAAGATGAAATTGAACGGTCCTATGAAGACTTGCAAAACCTTCTAGAACTGACAACAACAGCAACAAAAGATACCCTTTTCATCATAAGGGATTGGAATGTGAAAGTAAGAAATCAAGAGATACCTGAAGTAACAGGCAAGTTTGGCTGTGAAGTAGAAAATGAAGCAGGGCAAAGGTGAACAGAGTTTTGCCAAGAGAACACACTCGTCATAGCAAATACCCTCTTTCAACAACACAGGAGACAACTCTACACATGGACATGACCAGAGGGCCAATACCAAAATCAGATTGATGATATTCTAAGCAGCAGAAGATGGAGAAGCTCTACACAGTCAGGAAAAGCAAGACCAGGACCTGACTGTGGCTCAGATCATGAACTTCTGATTGCAAAATTCAGACTTAAAAGGAAGAAAGTAGGGAAAACCACTAGGCCATTCAGGTATGACCTAAATCAAATCCTTTATGATTATACACTTGAAGTGACAAATAGATTCGAGGGATTAGACCTGATAGACAGAGTGCCTGAAGAAATATGGACAGAGGTTCATAACATTTGTACAGGAGGCAGTGATCAAGACCATCCCCAAGAAAAAGAAATGCAAAAAGGCAAAATGGTTGTCTGAGAAGGCCTTACAAACAGCTGAGCAAAGAAGAGAGCCAAAAGGCAAAGAAGCAAAGGAAAGATTTACCCATCTGAATGCAGAATTCCAAAGAATAGCAAGGAGAGATAAGAAAGGCTTCCTAAGTGAACAATGCAAAGAATCAGAAGAAAACAATAGAATGGGAAAGACTAGAGATTTCTTTAGGAAAGTTAGAGATGCCAAGGGAATATTTCATGCAAAATGGACACAATAAACGACAAACAGTATGGACCTAACAGAAGCAGACAATATTAAGAAGTGGCAAGAATACACAGAAGCTGCTGCTGCTAAGTCACTTCAGTCATGTCCGACTCTGTGCGACCCCACAGGCTCCCCGGTCCCTGGGATTCTCCAGGCAAGAACACTGGAGTGGGTTGCCATTTCCTTCAATGTCCGTAAAGATGTTAATGAGCCAGATAACCCCAATGGTGTCATCACTCACCTAGAGAGAGACATCTTGGAGTGTGAAGTCATGTGGACCTTAGCAAGCATCACTACGAACAAAGCTAGTGGAGGTGATGGAATTCCAGTTGAGATATTTCAAATCCTAAATGATGATGCTATGAAAGTAGTGCACTCAATATGCCAGCAAATTTGGAAAACTCAGCAGTGGCCACAGGACTGGAAGAGGTCAGTGTTCATTCTAATCCCAAAGGAGGGCAAGGCAAAAGAATGTTCAAACTACTGCACAATTGCACCTATTTCACCTGCTGGCAAAGAATGCTCACAATTCTCCAAGACAGATTTCAACAGTATGTGAACCGAGAGCTTCCAGATGTTCAAGCTGGATTTAGGAAAGGCAGAGGAACCAGAGATCAAATTGTCCACATGCATTGGATCATAGAAAAAGAAAGAGAATTCCAGAAAAACATCTACTTCTGTTTCATTGACTATGCTAAAGCCTTTGACTGTGTGGATCACAACAAGCTGTGGAAAATTCTTAAAGAGATGGGAATACCAGCCCACCTGACCTGCCTCCTGCGAAACCTGTATGCAGGTCAAGAAGCAACAGTAAGAACCGGACATGCAACAACAGACTGGTTCCACATTGGGAAAGTAGTACATCAAGGCTGTATATTGTCACCCTGCTTATATCACTCTGTGCTGAGCCCATCATGCAAAAGCCTGGGCTGGATGAAGCACAAGCTGGACTCAAAACTGTCGTCACCTTCTCTTCCTCTCACAAATCTTTCCCAGCCTTGAGGTCTGTTCTAATGTGTCAGGTCTTCGGACCAGGTAGCCAAAGTTTTGGAGCTTCAGTTTCAGCATCAGTCCTTCCAATAAATAATCAAGGTTGATTTCTTTGACGACTGACTGGCTTGATCTCTTTGCAGTCCAAGGGACTCTCAAGAGTCTTCTCCAACACCATAGTTCAAAAGCATCAGTTCTTTGGTGCTCAGCCTTCTTTATGGTTCAGCTCTCACATGCATACTTGACTATTGGAAAAACCATAGTTTTGACTAGACAGAACTCTGTCAGCAAAGTAATGTCTCTGCTTTTTAAACACTGTCTAGGTTTGTCATAGCTTGTCTTCCAAGGAGCAAGCGTCTTTAATTTCATGGCTGCAGTTACCATCTGCAGTGATATTGGAGAGAAGGAAAATAAAGTCTGTCACTGTTTCCATTGTTTCCCCATCTATTTGCCATGAAGTGATGGGACCAGATGCCATGATCTTAGTTTTTTGAATGTTTAGTTTGAAGCCAGCTTTTCTCACTCTCCTCTTTAACCCTCATCAAGAGACTCTTTATAGTTTCTCTCCACTTTCTGCCATAAGGATGGTGTCACCTGCCTATCTGAGGTTATCAATATTTCTCCCGGCAATCTTGATTCTGCGTGTGTGCTTTACCCAGCCCAGAATTTCACATGATGTGCTTGGCATATAAGTTAAATGATCAGGGAGACAACATACAGCCTTGACATACTCCTTTCCCAATTTGGAACCAGTCCGTTGTTCCATGTCCAGTTCTAACTGTTGTCTCTCGACCTGCATACATATGTCTCAGCAGGCAGGTAAGGTAGTCTGGTATTCCCATCTCTTTAAGAATTTTCCACAGTTTCTTGTGTTCCTCATAGTCAAATGCAAAAAGGCAAAATGGTTGTCTGAGGAGGCCTTACACATAGCTGAGAAAAGAAGAGATGCTAAAGGCAAAGAAGAAAAGGAAAGATATACCCATCTGAATGCAGAGTTCCAAAGAATAGCAAGGAGAGATAAGCAAGCCTTCTTCAGTGATCTATGCAAAGAAATAGAGGAAAACAGTAGAATGGGAAAGACTAGAGATTTCTTCAGGAAAGTTAGAGGTGCCAAGGGAGCATGTCATGCAGAGATGGGGAGAATAAAGGACAGAAACGGTATGGACCTAACAGAAGCAGAAGATATTAAGAAAAGGTGTCAAGTATACACAGAAGAACTATACAGAAAAGATCCTAATGACCCACATAACCACGACGGTGTCACCACTCACCTAAAGACAGACATCCTGGAGTCTGAAGTCAGGTGGGCCTTAGGAAGCATCACGATGAACAAAGCTAATGGAGGTGATGGGATTCCAGTTGAGCTATTTCACGTTCTAAAAGATGATGCTATAAAAGTGCTGCATTCAACATGCCAGC
Organism: Bos mutus; assembly: GCF_027580195.1. NCBI lineage: Eukaryota > Metazoa > Chordata > Mammalia > Artiodactyla > Bovidae > Bos > Bos mutus. Next base: position 72,493 of record NW_027219772.1, on the reverse strand, counting down.
ATATTTGGAAAAGTCAGCAGTGGCCACAGGACTGGAAGAGGTCATTTTTCATTCCTATCTCAAAGAAAGGCAATGCCAAAGGATGTTCAAACTACTGCACAATTGCATTCATCTTGCATGCTAGCAAAGTATTGCTCAAAATTCTCCAACCAAGGCTTCAACCATAGGTGAACCAAGAACTTCCAGATGTTCAAGCTGGATTTAGAAAAGGCAGAGGAACCAGAGATCAAATTGCCAACATCCGTTGGATCATAGAGAAAGCAAGAGAGTTCCAGAAAAACACCGACTTCTGCTTCATTGACTACGCCAAAGCCTTTGACTGTGTGGATCACAACAAACTGTGGAAAATTCTTCAAGAGATGGGAATGCCAGATCACCTTATCTGCCTGCTGAGAAATCTGTATGCAGGTCAAGAAGCAACAGTTAGAAGCAGACACGGAACAACAAACTCGTTCCAAATTGGGAAAGAAATGTGTCAAGGCTGTATATTGTCACCCTGCTTATATCACTTCTATGCAGAGCCCATCATGTGAAATACTGGACTGGATGAAGCACAAGCTGGAATCAAGATTGCTGGGAGAAATATCAATAACCACAGATATACAGATGACACCACCATTATGGCGGAAAGTGAAGAAGAACTAAAGAGCTTCGTGATGAGAGTGAAAGAGGAGAGTGAAAAAGCGGGCTTCAAACTCAACATTCAAAAAACTAGGATCATGGCATCTGGTTCCGTCAGTGGGAAACATGGCAAATAGATGGAGGAAACAAAGGAAACAGTGACAGACTTTATTTTCTTGGTCTCCAAAATCACCATAGATGGTGACCATAGTCATGAAATTAAAAGACGCTTGCTCCTTGGAAGAAAATCTATGACCAACCTAGTCAGCATATTAAAAAGCAGAGGCATTACTATGCTAATAAAAGTCCATCTAATCAGAGCTTTGTGATGCTCCTTCACCCAATCATGGAGTTTCCACTTCTTCTACTGAGCATAACAAGCACTCAGAGACTGAGTCAAACATAAGTGTCCATCCCCCGCCAGAAGCCAAGGTCTTTGCAAATAGCAAGAAGTTAATCCTTGTTCATCTTCCACCACCTCCCACCAAGCAACTCAATTTGTTCTTCAGTCATTAAGTCGTGTCTGAGTCTTTATGACCCCACAGACTGCAGCACTCCAGGCTTCCCTGTCCTTCACTATCTCCTGTAGTTTGCTCAAACTTATGTCCAGTGAGTTGGTGATGCCATCTAACCATCTCATCTTCTGTCACCCCCTTCTCCTCCTGCCCTCAATCTTTCCCAGCATCAGGGTCTTTTCCAATGAGTCGGCTCTTTGCATCAGGTGGTCAAAGCCTTGTTGTTTCAGCTTCGGCATCAGTCCTTCCAATGAAATAGTCAGGGTTGATTTCCTTTAGGATTGACTGGTTTGATCTCCTTGCTATCCAAGGGACTCTTGAGAGTCTTCTCCAGCACCACAATTCAAAAGCATCGATTCTTCATCTCTCAGCCTTCTTTATGATCCAACTCTCACATCTGTACATGCCTACTGGAAAAACCATAGCTTTGACCAGATGCACATTTGTGGGCAGTGATGTCCCCACTGCTTAATATGCTGTCTGCGTTTGTCATGGCTCCTCTTCCAAGGAGCAAGCATCTTTTAAATTCATGGCTTCAGTTACTGTCTGTAGTGATTTTAGAGCACAAGAAAATAAAATCTGTCACTCTTTTCACTTTTCCCCCTTCTGTTTGTTGTAAATTGATAAGGCTGAATGCCATGATCTCAGTTTTCTGAATGTTGAGCTTTAAGCCAACTTTTTCACTCTCCTCTTTCACTTGAATCAAGAGGCTCTTTAGTTTCTCTTTTCTTTCTGCCATAATGGTAGTGTCATCTGTGCATCTAAGTTTGTTGATATTTCTCTCAGCAATCTTGATTCCAGCTTGTGCTTCATCCAGCCCAGCATGATGTACTTTATCCAGCCTGCCATCATTTCACATGATGTACTCTGCATGTAAGTTAAATAAGCTGGGTGACAATATACAGCCTTGATGTACTCCTTTCCCAATTTGGAACCATTCCATTATTTCATGTCTGGTTATAATGATTGCTTCTTGACCTGCATACAGATTTCTCATGTGGCTTGTATGGTCTGGTATGCCCATCTCTTCAAGAATTTTCCACAGTTTGCTGCCATCCACACAGTCAAAGGCTTTAGCATAACCAATGAAGCAGAATATATATTTTTCTGAAATTCTCTTGCTTTTACTGTGATCCAATGGATGTTGGCAATTTAATCTCTGGTTCTTCTGCCTTTTCTAAATCCAGATTGAACATCTGGAAGTTCTTGGTTCATGTACTCTTGAAGCCTAGCTTGGACAATTTTCAGCATTACTTTGCTAGCATGTGAGATGAGTGCAATTGTGTTATAATTTGAACATTCTTTGGCATTGCTTTTCTTTGAGATTGGAATGAAAACAGAACTTTTCCAGTCCTGTGGCCACTGCTGAGTTTTCCAAATTTGCTGGCATATTGAGTGCAGCACTTTCACAGCATCATCTTGCAGGATGACAATATTCAGCCTTGTCATACTCCTTTCCCAATTTTGAACCAGTCCATTGTTCCATGTCTGGTTCTAATTGTTGTTCTTGACCAGCATACAGTTTTCTCAGGAGACAGATAAGGTGGTTTGCTACTCTTATCTCTTTAAGAATTTTCCACAGTTCATTGTGATTCACATAGTCAAAGGCTTTAGCATAGTCAATGAAGTTGAAGTAGAAGTTTTTCTGGAACTCCCTTACTTTCTCCATGATCCAACCAATGTTGGCAATTTGATCTCTGGTTCCTCTGCCTCTTCAAACCTCACTTGTCCATCTGGAAGTTTTCAGTTTATGTACTACTGAAGCCTAGTTTTATGGATTTTGACCATAACCTTGCAAGCATGTGAAATAAGCACAACTGTACAGTAGTTGGAACATTCTTGGCACTGCCTTCTTTGGGATTGGGATGAAAATTGACCTTTTCTAGTTCTGTGGCCATTGTGGAGTTTTTAAAATTTGTTGACATATAGAGTGTAGCATTTTTAGCAAGATAATCTTTTAGATTTTAAATAGCTCAGCAGGATTTCCATTCACCTAGACTAGCTTTGTTCATAATATTTCCTAAGGCCCAGTTGACTTCACACTCCAGGATGTCTGATTCTTGGTGAATGACAACACCATCGTGATTATCCAGGTCTTTAAGACCTTCCTTGTATAGTTCTATGTATTCTTGCCACCTCTTCTTAATCTCTTCTGCTTATGTTAAGTCCTTACTGTTTCTATCCTTTGTCATACTCATCCTCGCATGAAATATTCTCTTAATATCTCCAGTTTTATTGTAGGATTTCTATTCTTTCCCATTCTATTGTTTTCCTCTATTTCTTTGCATTGTTTATGTAAGAAAGCCTGCTTATCTCTCCTTGCTATTGTCTGAGTCAGAAGAGCCTGATAGGCTGCAGTCCATGGAGTCGCTAAGAGTCAGACATGACTGAGTGACTTCACTTTCACTTTCGTGCACTGGAGAAGGAAATGGCAACCCACTCCAGTGTTCTTGCCTGGAGAATCCCAGGGACGGGGGAGCCTGGTGGGCTTCCGTCTATGGGGTTGCACAGAGTCGGACATGACTGAAGCGACTTAGCAGCAGCAGCAGCAGAAATGGAAGCAACTTAAGTGTCTATCGACAAATGAGTAGATAAAGAAGATGCAGTGTATATACACAAAGGAATATTACTCAGCCATAAAAAATAATGAAAGAATGTCATTTGAAGCAACATGAATGGCCTTAGTGATTTGCACAAGTAAGTGAAGTAATCCAGAAAGAGAAACCCAAATATCATATGCCATCACTTATATGTGGAATTTAAAATATCATACCAATGAACTTATTTAAAAAACAGAAATAGACTCACAAACATAGAGAAACAGCTTATTGCCAACAAAGGGGAAGGGGGAGAGAGACCAATTAAGAGTTTGGGATTAAAATATACACCCTGATCTCTCTCATTGTAGATAGACACTTTACCATCTGAGCCACCAGAGAAGTCCTTAAAATATACACACTACCATATAAAATATAGACAACTAAGAAGAACCTACTATATAGCACAGGGAACTGTCCTCAACATCTTGTAATAACCTATAATGAAATAGAATGTAAAAAAAATCTGATATATTTTGTTGTTGTTCAGTAGATAAGTCATATTCAACACTTTGTGGCCCCATGAAGTGTAGCATTCCACTGGGGACAGGCTCCTCTGTCCTCTACTATCTCTTGGAATATGCTTAAATTCATGTCAATAGATGCAATGATGCTATCTAACTTCGGAATCTCTTTGCTGTTCACCTGAAACTACTACAACATTGTAAATCAACTATTTTCCAACTAGCTCCATTTCCCTTCAGCCATGTGAGGGCACAGCAAGAAGACAGCTATCTATGAATCATAAAGCCAGTCTCACCAGACTCAGATCTGCTGTCACCTTGACCTTGAGCATCCCTGCCTCCAGGACTGTGAGAAATAAATTTCCATTTTTATTAAAACAACAAATAAAATTATACTATGGATATGAATATAGACATCTCTTCAAGGTGTTCTCTTCAATTATTTTAGGTGCACACCCAGACATGAAATTGCTGGGTAATATCATAATTCTAGCTTTAATTTTTCAAGGAACTACCATATATATTTTTTTAATTGGGAGTGTAGTTGCTTTACAATATTCTTTTAGTTTATGCTGTACAATGAAGGGAATCAGCTATATGTATACATATATCCCCTCCCTCTTGAACCCCTCTCACACAACCCCCATCCCAGCCATCTGGGTCACCACAGAGCAGGTAGTTCTATTTTTTTCAATTAACTCATTTTAACTGGAGGATAATTACTTTACAATATTGTGATGGTTTTTGAGAAACATCCATACAATTCTCCATATTGTCTGTATCAATTTATATTCCCACAAACAGTGCAAAAGTGTTCCCTTTTATCCACACTTTCTCCAGCATTTATTTTTTGATGTTGGTCATTCTGACCAGTGTAAGGTGGTACTTCATTGTAGCTTTGCTTTCTTGAATAATCAGTGATGTTGGGCATTTGCATCTTTTCACATCTTTGTTGCTCATCTATGTGTCTTCTTTGGAGAAATATTTGTTCAGGTCTTCTACCCATTTCTTGATTGGCTTGTTTGTTTTCTTGGTATTCAGCTGCATAAGCGGTTTGTATATTTTGGAGATTAATCTCTCATTGGTCACTTCATTTGTAAATATATTATCCCATTCTGAGAGTTGTCTTTTCATCTCATTTATGGTTTTGTTTGCTGTGTCAAAGCTTGTAAGTTTAATTAGGTCCTATTTTTTTTTTTTTTTTTTTTTACTTCCATTACTCTAGGTGGTGGTCAGAAAAGATCTTTCAGTGAGATGTTTTGCACAGCATTAAGTATTTTACATTTCTACAAACAGGGCATAAGAGTTGCAATTTCTAAACATCATCTCCAAAACTTGTTTTCTTATATTTAAGGTATACTTGACATGTAAACATATTATGTATTGCAATTGTTACAATATATAACAATTTAGGTGAGCAATATTATAATTAGATACTTGTATATGTTGCAAAATGTTTGTCACAAAGTCTGATCAGCACCTGTCATCATACATAGTTGCAATTTTTTCCTGTAATGAAAACTTATACGATCTACTGTCTTCTGCTGTTTTGGGGGTGAAGTTCTAATGGTGTAAGATTGTCCTTCATTGTGATTTTGATATGCATTGCACTAATGATTAGTGATGCTGAGCTTCCTTTTATGTGTGTATTGGCCATTTGAGTGTCTCCTTTAGAGAAATATCTATTCAAGTCCTTTGAAGATGTTATTTATATATTCTAGATATTACCTGATTATCAGATATATGATTTGCATGTCTATTCTCCCAGGTTATGGGTTGCATTTTCAGTCTGTTGACTGTGTACTTTGATGTATAGAAGTTTAAATTTTCCTTTTTTTCTTTTTTATTGAAGTATGGTTGATTTATAATGTGATAATAGTTTCAGGTGTATAACATATTGATTCACTATTTTATAGACTATAATCTAAATTTATTATATTATATTAGCTGCATTCCCTGTGCTGTACATTACATATTTATATAAATTGTATTATGCATAGCAGTTTGTACCTCTTGAATTCCTTTGCCTATTTTGTCCCTCCCCCTCCCCTTTTCCCAGGGCTTCCCTGATAGCTCAACTGGTAAAGAATCCACCTGCAATGCAGGAGACCCTGGTTGGATTCCTGGGTTGAGAAGATCCCCTGGAGAAGGGATAGGCTACCCACTCCAGTATTCTTGGGCTTCCCTTGTGGCTCAGCTGGTAAAGAATCTGCCTGCAATGTGAGGGACCTGGGTTCAATCCCTGGGTTGGGAAGATCCCCTGAAGGCTACCCACTCCAGTATTCTGGCCTGGAGAATTCCATGGACTGTATAGTCCATGGGGTCACAAAGAATTGGATACGACTGAGTGACTTTCATTTTCACTTTCACCTCCCCTTCTCCCTACTGGTAATCACTAGGCCATGCTTTGTATCTGTTAATTTGTTTCTGTTCTGTTATATTTCTTAGCTGGCTTCATTTGTAAATTACACAGCTAAGTGAAGACATACAGTGTTCAGCTTTCTCTGTCTGATTTATTTCACTAAGCATAGTATACTCCAGGTCCATTCATGTTGTTGCAAATGGGAACTTTTCATTTTTATGGATAAATAATATTATACTGTGTGTTTGTATCACATCTTCTTATCAATATGTATTCTTTATCAAGTTATCTGTTCATGAGACCTTAAGTTACTTCCATATACTGGCAATTCTAAATAATGCTGTTGTTGTTCAGTTGCTAAATTGTTTCCAATTCTTTGCCACCCCATGGGCTGCAGCATGCCAGGCTTCCCTGTCCTTCACTATTTCCCAGGGTTTTCTCAAACTCATGTCCATTTAGTTGGTAATGCCATCCAATCATCTCATCCTCTGGTGCCCCCTTCTCCTTCCGCCTTCAGTATCTCCCAGCATCAGGGCTTTTTCCAATGAATCAGCTCTTTGCATCAGGTGGCCAAAGTATTGGAGCTTCAGCACCAGGCCTTCCAATGTGAATATTGGGGTGCATGTATCTTTTCAGATTATGGTTTTCATGTTCTATAGATATATTCCCAGGAATGGAGTTGCTGGAGCATGTGGTAGTTCTATTTTTATGTTTTTGAGGAACCTCTGTCTGGTTTTCCATAGTGGCTGCACCAATTTACATTCCCATCAACAGTGTACTAAGGTTCCTTTTTGTCCACATCTTCATCAGTATGTGTTATTTATTGTCTTTTTACAATACCCATTCTTACAGTTGTGAAGTGATATCTCTTCATGGTTTTGCAGTTCCCTGATGATTAGTAATGTTGAGCATCTTTATACATTATGTCCCTTTTGGAAATCTGTATGTCTTCTTTGGAAAAATGTCTATTCAGATCTTCTGCTCATTTTTAAATACCAGGTTGTTTGCTTCTTTGATATTGAATTGTATGATCTCTTTATAACTTTTGGATATTAATCCCTTATCAGTCATATCATTTGCAGATATCTTCTCCCATTCACTAGGCTGTCTTTTTTGTCGATAATTTCCTTTGCTGTGCAAAAGTTTTTAAGTTTAATTTAGTCATTTTGTTTATTTTTGTTTTTCTTTCCCTTTGCTAAGGAGACAGATTCAAAAAAAAATTTAAGACTTTTGTCAAAGAGTGTATAGCCTGTGCTTTATTTTACAAGTTTTATAGTTCCCAGTGTTGCATTTAGATCTTTAAATCATTGGGGTTTATTTTCATACATAGCCTGAGAAAATGCTCTAGTTCATTCTTTGACACATAGCTGTCCAGTTTTCCCAAGACAACTTGTTGAAGAGATTATCTTTATTCCATTTTATATATTTACCTGCTGTATCATAGATTAATTGACCATATGTGCATGGGTTAGTTTCTGGTATATATATTCTCTTCCATTAATCTATATGTCTGTTTTTGTAACACTACCATACTGTTTTGATTGCTGTAATTTGTAGTATAGTCTGAAGATGTGGACTGTGGTATCTCTAGATCTGTTCTTTTCTTCTCAAGATTGCCTTGACTATTTGGAATCTTCTGTGATTCCATAAAAATGTTAGGATAGCTTGTTCAAGTTCTGTGAAAAATGCTATAGGTATTTTAATAGGGATTGTATTAAATCTGAGATTTCTTTGGATAATATGGACATTTTAATAGTAACCCAATCCATGAACACATTATCATTCAATTTACCTGTATAATCTTTAGTTTCCCCTTCATCTGTATCTTCTAATTTTCAGCATACAGTTCTATCACCTCCTTGGTTTAGTTTATTCCCAGGTATTTTATTCTTTTGGATGTGATTGTAAATGTAATCATTTTCTTGATCTTTCTTTCTGATAGTCACTAGTTTATTATTAGTGTATAGAAAAGCAATTGATATCTGTATATTAGTCTTGCATCTGGCAAAATTTCTGAATTCATTTAGTAGTTTTATGGTTTTTCACAGAGACTTTAGGGTTCTCTCTATATAGTGTCATGTCATCTGCAAATGGTGACACTTTTACTCTTCTCTTCTAATTTGGAAGTTTTTTCTTTCTTTTTCTTATAGGATTGCTGTGGCTAGGACTTCTAATACTGTTAAATAGAAAGGAGAGAGTGGACATCCTTGTGTAGTTCCTGATTTTAGAGGAAAAGCTTCCAGTTTTTCACCACTGAGTATGATGTTAGTTGTGGATTTGTCATATATTGTCTTTATTATGTTGAGATATGTTCCCTCTACACCAAAATTCTTCTGAGATTTTTTTCAAGAGTAGATGCTTAGTTGTGTCAAACTCTTTTTCTGTGTCTATTGAGATGATCATGTAATATTTATTATTTGTTTTGTTAATGTAGTGCCTCACATTGATTGATTTGGGGATATTGAACAATCCTTGCATCCCTAGAATAAATCTCACTTGATTATAGTGCATGATCTTTCCTATATATTGGTGAATTTTGTCTTCATCTAAATTTGTCAGAGATGTTGGATTGTAGTTTTCTTTTTTGTAGTGTCTCTGTCTGGTTTTTGTATTAGTGAAAGAGTAGCCACTGAATGAATTTGGGAATGTTCACCACTCATTAGCATAGAAACTTGTTAAGGTGGCTTCCATTATGTTAGTCTTTATTATTTTAGCCCATTCAGCCATAATTTCACATATATTTCTTAACTTAATCACATTCGAAAAATGATTACTTTCTAGTTAGAGTTTTACTATGCACCTGGTGTTTGCTTCTCAGAGGAAACGCTCCCTAATACTCCCTTCCTCTGTGAGCATCCTTCATCCAGAAATGACACAGTGTGATAACCTCAAGGGTGACTGGAAACCTCCCAGGACTGCCTGACATCAACTTTGACAATGTTGAAATTTTCCTGGAGGAAAGAATACAAGCTTGCCCTAATCTTTGTGGCACTTCCTTCCACTCTTTAACTATAAAGTCCCTTCCTATTTTTCTCCCAAAGGAGGACACAGTCTTTGAGGGTGGTAGTCCACTGTGGCCTCCTTTGCCTGGCAAACCAATGAAGGCTGTTATTCTCTACCTCACCCAAAAAGTGTTTCCATGCTTCTATTCTGCACCAGTGAACAGAGGTTAAGTTTTGCCAATACTCTTCAATTTTTTTTCAATAGTGTCTTAAGGATAGGTTTTAAATATTCTTTATATGTTTGGTAGAATTAATTTGTGAAGTTGTTCAGTTCTGAACTATTCTTAAGAATTTTTGGCTAATGATTTCATTTTAACACTTGTAATTATTTCATACAGATGATCTATTTATTCCCAATTCAGTATTGGAGATTATATGTTAACAATAATTTATCCATTTCTTATAGTTTTCCAGTTTGTTGACATGTAACTATTTGTAGTATGCTTTTATGATTGTATTTCTGTTATATGGACTGTAATCTCTTCTGTTTTATTACATAATTTGTTTATTTGAGTCTCTGTTCTTTATTAATGAGCCTCATTAAAGTAAATTTTGCTTATATTAAAAAAAACTTCTTGTGGTTTTACTGACCTTTTCTATTGTTTTCTGTGAGAGTTTTCTTTATCTCTTATTTATTTCTGTTCTGATATTATTATTCCAGTCCTTCTGCTGACTTTGACCTTGTTTGTTCTTCTTTTTCTAATTCCATTAAATGGTTGATGAGGTTGGTTTTTGAGATTTTTTTTCTTGCTTCTTGAGGTAGGCTTGTGATGCTATAAACTTCTCTCTTAGACCTGGTTTGCTGCATCTTAAAAAATTTGGAAAAGTTATGTTTTAATTTTCATTTGTCTCAAGTTATTTCCTGATTTTTCTTTTGATTTCTTGGATGACCTCTTGGTTTTTCAGTAGCATGTTATTTTGTCTCCTGTCTGTGTTTTTCCCTTTTTCCATCCTGTAACTGATACTGGATGATACTGTTTCATACTCTTATGGTTAAAAAAATGCTTAATATAATTTCTATCCTCATAAACTTGATGTGACTTATTTTGAGGTCTAATAAGTGATCAATTCTGCAGATTGTTCCATGTGTACTTTAAGAAAAAGTGTATTCTACTGGGTTTGGATTGGATGTTTTGTAGATATCTAATAAGTCATCTGTTCTAATGTGTCATTTGAGGCCACTGAGTCCTTATTTATTTTCAGCCTGAATAATCTGTCCATTGATCTAAGGAGAGGTGTTAAAATCCCTATTATTATTGTATTATTATCAATGTCTATTTTCATCTCTATATTGGCTTTATATATTTAGGTATCTTATTTTAGCTGTACACATGTTTACAAATATTATATGCCCTTCTTGAATTGCTTCCTTTATAATTGTGTAATGTCCTTCTTTGTCTTTTTTTAGTGCTCTTTGTTTTAAAATCCCCATTGTTTGCTATGAGTATTGCTACTTCAGCTTTATTTTCTTTTAAATATACAATCACTGTCTATGTGTCTTTAGCTCAGAAGTGAGTCTCATAGGCAGCATGTAGATGGGTCTTTTTTTTTTAATTCAATAAGGTAACCTATGCCTATTGATTAGAGCATTACTCTTCTTGTTGTTGTCCAGTCACTAAGTTGTGTCTGCCTCTTTGTGACCTCATGGACTGCAGCCTGCTAGGCTCCTCTGTTCTCCACTATCTCCAAGAGTTTGCTCAAATTCAGGTCTATTCAGTCAGTGATGCTATCTAGCTATCTCTTCCTCTGCCTCTCCCTTCTACTTTTGCCTTCAATCTTTCCCAGTATCGGAGTCTTTTCCAATGAGTTGGCTCTCCCCATCAGGTGGCCAAAGTATTGGAGCTTCAACTTCAGCATCAGTCCTTCCAATGAATATTCAGGGTTGATTTCTTTTATGATTCACTGGTTTGATCTCCTTGCAGTATAAGGGACTCTCAAGTGTCTTCTCCAACACCCATTCTTCAGCATTCAGCTTTCTTTATGATCCAACTCTCACATCTGTACACGACTAGTGGAGAAACCATAGCTTTGACCATATGGATCATTGTCAGCACAGTGATGTGTCTGCTTTTTAATAATTAGTCTATTGGCATTTAAAGTGATTATTTATGGTTGTATACTTAATACCGTTTGTTACTTGTTTTCCAGTTGTTTTCATAGTTCTCCTCTGTTCTTTTTTTCTTCCTCTCTTCCCTTGTAGTTTGATGATCATGTTTCAGTTCCTTTCTCTGAAGTTCTCATGTATTTGTTGGATGTTTTGATTTATTGTTACCATGGAGCTTATATATTCTAACCTATCTTTATATCTGTTTTAAACTGAAAGTCATTTAGATTCAAACACATTCTGAACACTACATTTTTACCCATCACACACTGGTTTTGTGTTGCTAATGTCATACTTTTGATCTTCTTATCTACCCCTTGACTGCTTATTATAGCTATACTTGATTTTATAATTTATGTCTTTTAACTATCCTACTAGCTTATTTAAGTGGTTGATCCACAGCCATTACTATATATTTCCTTTTAGTATTGGTGTGTTTCCCTTTGTGTAATTTGTTTATTTCTTTTTGTAGCCACTTTTTCACTTAAACAGGACTCCCAGGTGGTGCTAGTGGTAAAGAATCTGGGCGCCAATGAAGGAGACACAAGAAATGTGGGTTCAATCTCTGGATCAGGAAGATCTCCTGGAGTAGGAAATGGCATCCCACTCCAGTACTCTTTCCTGGAAAATTCTGTGGGCAGTGGAACCAGAAGGCTACACTCCATGGGGCTGCAAAGAGTCAGACATGACTGAGTGATTGAGCACACATACACATAAACCCTTTAACACTTCTTATAAAATCAGTTTAGAGGTGGTCCTAAGATGGTGGAGGAATAGGACGGGGAGACCACTTTCTCCCCCACAAATTCATCAAAAGAACATTTGAACACTGAGTAAATTCCATAAAACAACTTCTGAATGCTGGCAGAGGACATCAGGCCCACAGAAAAGCAGCCCGTTGCCTTCAAAAGGAGGTAGGAAAAAATATAAAAGACAAAAAGAGAGACAAAAGAGGTAGGGACGGACCTCCATCCCGGGAAGGGAGTCTTTAAAAAGAGAGAAGTTTCCAAACACCAGGAAACACTCACTACCGAGTCTGTGGTGAGCCTTGGAACCACAGAAGGAAACATAACAGGGAGGAAAAAAAAAAACAAATTAAAACCCAAAGATTACATGCCCAATGGTAACTCCCCCAGTGCAGAAGCAGTGCAGACGCCTGCATCTGCCACTAGCAAGCGGGGTTTGAGCAGGGAGGCGCGGGCTGCACTGCTTAGAATAAGGACCGGGCCTGAATGCCCTGAGGGCAATCTGAGGGAACTAACTTGGGCTAGCAAACCAGACTGTGGGATAGCTACCATGCAAAAAGCCCTAACCTAAGACACCTCCAGACCTGCTCACAGAAGGACTGAGAAGAGCTAGCCGGCTGCAGACCATCCCCCTCTGGTGACAGGCAGCCAGAGCCAGAAGGGGGCAATTGCGGCCCCAGAGAGGCATTATCTACCAAACTGCAAGCAGCCTCATTGCTAGCTAGGACTTCTTGGGATTCCAGACGGTCAACATCCACCTGAGAAGGTGTGCCAGTTGTACACCCAGAAAACCAGGCAGCAAGGACTGGGGAGGTGATAAGTCGCAGTGACTGTGCTCGCCAAACACCTGGTCACCTGAGTTGCTTGGACCTGGGAAGGGCACAAAACAGAGGCCCAACTGAGTCTGTGCCTCTGAGGACTACCCGAGTACCTGAACCTAATCGGCTTAGACCTGGGAAGTGTACACAACCCAGGGCCAGCCTCAGACAGTTCTCAGCAGAGCAACCTACAGCCTAAGCAGTGTAGACAGGGAAAGCACACACACTGTGAGCAGGGGCAGGGGCAAACCCAGTGTGGCTGAGTCACTGTGAGCACACACCAGTGTTATCTGTTGGCAGTGTCCCTCCCTCCCCACAGCAAGACTGAACAAGTGAGCCTAAAAAAGTGTCCACCACCGCCCCCTTGTGTCAGGGCAGAAATTAGACACTGAAGAGACCAGCAAACAGAAGAAGCTAAAACAGAGGGAACCTCCTTGGAAGTGACAGGTGCAATAGATTAAAACCCTGTGTTAGTACTGACTACATAGGAAGGGGCCTATAGATCTTGAGAAATATAAGCTGGATCAAGGAACTATCCAAAACTGAACTGACCCCACACTGCCCACAACACCAGAGAAAGTTCTAGATATATTTTTACTATCATTCTTTATTTTAGAAATTTTTTTAAATTTTTAAGTCATCTATTACTCCTTTAATTTTCATTTTTATTACCTACCATTACATTGCAAAAAAAAAAAAAAAAAGAGAGAGAGAGAGACCTATTTTTTAAAGCAAACTTCATAAAATATATATATTTTATAATTTTGGTGACTTTTTTTTTCTTTAATACTGTATTTTTGAAAATCCAACCTCTACTCTAGATTTTTAATCTTTGATTTTTGGTATTGGTTATCAATTTTGTACATTTAAGAATCCAATCTCTAGTACCCATTTTTACTTGGGAGCAAGATTACTGGCTTGACTGCTCTCTCCCCCTTTGGACTCTCCTTTTTCTCCACCATGTCCCCTATATCTCCTCCCTCCCACTTCTCTTCCCTACCCAACTCTGTGAATCTTTTTGTGTGTTCCAGATGGTGGAGAACACTTAGGGAACTCATTACTGGCTGGATCTGTCTCTCTCCTTTTGATTCCCCCCTTCATCCTCCTGGCCACCTCTGTCTCCTTCCTTCCTCTTCTCTTCTCTATGTAACTCCGTGAACATCTCTGAGCAGTTAAGACTGTGGAGCACACAAAAGGAAGTGATTACTGGCTAGCTTGTTCCCTCCTCTTTTGATTCCACCTTATCTCATCCGAGTCACCTCTATATCCTTCTTCCCTCTTCTCTTCTCCATGGAACCCTGTGTACCTATCTGGGTGTCCCTCACTGGAAAAACTTTTCATCTTTAACCTAGATGTTTTATCAATTATGCTGTATAGATGGAGAAGTCTTGAGGCTACTGTAAAAATAAGACTGAAAACCAGAAGCAGGAGGCTTAAGTCCAAATGCTGAGAACACCAGAGAACTCTTGACTCCAGGGAACATTAGTCGACAGGAGCTCATCAAACGCCTCCATACCTACACTGAAACCAAGCAGCACCCAAGGGCCAACAAGTTCCAGAGCAAGACATACCACACAAATTCTCCAGCAACACAGGAACACAGCCCTGAGCTTCAATATACAGGCTGCACAAAGTCACTCCAAACCCACTGACAACTCATAATTCATTACTCAACACTTCATTGCATTCCAGAGAGAGAAATCCAGCCCACCCATCAGAACACCGACACAAGCTTCCCTAACCAGGACCTTGACAAGCCACCCGTACAACCCAACCCACAGTGAGGAAACTCCACAATAAAGAGAACTCCACAAATTGCCAGAATACAGAAAGGCCACCCCAAACACAGCAATATAAACAAGATGAAGAGACAAAAGAATACCCAGCAGGTAAAGGAACTGGGTAAATGCCCAACAAACCAAACAAAAGAGGAAGAGATAGGAAATCTACCTGATAAAGAATTCCGAATAATGATAGTGAAAATGATCCAAAATTGTGAAAACAAAATAGAATCACAGATAAATAGCCTGGAGACAAGGATTGAGAAGATGCAAGAAAGGCTTAACAAGGACCTAGAAGAAATAAAAAAAGAATAATGCAATAAATTAGATCAAAAATACTCTGGAGAGAACAAATAGTAGAATAACAGAGGCAGAAGATAGGATTAGTGAGGTAGAAGACAGAATGGTAGAAATAAATGAATCACAGAGGAAAAAAGAAAAACTAATTAAAAGAAATGAGGACAATCTCAGAGACCTCTGGGACAATGTTAAACGCCCCAACATTCGAATCATAGGAGTTCCAGAAGAAGAAGACAAAAAGAAAGACCATGAAAAAATACCTGAGGAGATAATAGTTGAAAACTCCCATAAATGGGGAAGTAAATAATCACCCAAGCCAAGAAACCCAGAGAGTCCCAAATAGGATAAACCCAAGGCCAAACACCCCAAGACACATATTAATCAAATTAACAAAGGTCAAACACAAAGAACAAGTATTAAAAGCAGCAAGGGAAAAAAACCAAATAACACACAAGGGGATTCCCATAAGGATAACAGCTGATCTTTCAATAGAAACTCTTCAGGCCAGGAGGGAATGGCAGGACATACTTAAAGTGATGAAAGAAAATAACCTACATCCCAGATTACTATACCCATCAAGGATCTCATTCAAATATGAAGGAGAAATCAAAAGCTTTACAGACAAGAAAAAGCTGAGAGAATTCAGCACCACCAAACCAGCTATCCAACAAATGCTAAAGGATCTTCTCTAGACAAGAAACACAATAAGGCTGTATAAACTTGAACCCAAAACAATAAAGTAAATATTTGGCAACAGGATCATACTTATCACTAATTACCTTAAACGTAAATGGGTTAAATGTCCAAACTGAAATACAAAGACTGGCTGAATGGATATAAAAACAAGACCCCTATATATGTTGTCTACAAGAGACCCACCTCAAAAGAAGGGACACATACAGACTGAAAGTGAAGGGCTGGAAAAAGATATTCCACACAAATAGAGACCAAAACCAAGCAGGAGTAGCAATACTCATATCAGATAAAATAGACTTCAAAACAAAGGCTGTGAAAAGAGACAAAGAAGGACACTACATAATGATAAAAGGATTAATCCAAGAAGAAGACATAACAATTATAAATATATATGCACCCAACATAGGACCACCGCAATATGTAAGACAAATGTTAACAAGTATGAAAGGGGAAATTAGCAATAACACAATAATATTGGGAGACTTTAATACCCCACTCACATCTATGGATAGATCAACTAAACAGAAAATTAACAAGGAAACACAAACTTTAAATGATACAATAGACCAGTTAGACCTAATTGATATCTATAGGACATTTCACCCCAAAACAATGAATTTCATCATTTTCTCAAGTGCACAAGGAACCTTCTGAAGGAAAGATAACATCCTGGGCCATAAATCTGGCCTTGGTAAATTCAAAAAAGTTGAAATCATTTCAAGCATCTTTTCTGACCACAGTGCAGTAAGATTAGATCTCAATTACAGGAGAAAAACTACTAAAAATTCCAACATATGGAGGCTGAACAACACGCTTCTGAATAACCAGCAAATCACAGAAGAAATCAAAAAAGAAATCAACATTTGCATAGAAACGAATGAAAATGAAAACACAACAACCCAAAACCTGTGGGACACTGTAAAAGCAGTGCTAAGGGGAAGGTTCATTGCAATATAGGCATACCTCAAGAAGCAAGAAAAAAGTCAACTAAATAACCTAACTCTACACCTAAAGCAACTAGAAAAGGAAGAAATGAAGAACCCCAGGGTTAGTAGAAGGAAAGGAATCTTAAAAATTAAGGCAGAAATAAATGCAAAAGAAACAAAAGAGACCATAGCAAAAATCAACAAAGCCAAAAGCTGGTTCCTTGACAGGATAAATAAAATTGACAAACCATTAGCCAGACTCATCAATAAACAAAGGGAAAAAAATCAAATCAATAAAATTAGAAATGAAATTGGAGAGATCACAACAGACAACACAGAAATACAAAGGATCATAAGAGACTACCATCAGAAATTATATGCCAAAATTGGACAATGTGGAAGAAATGGACAAATTCTTAGAAAAGTACAACTTTCCAAAACTGAACCAGGAAGAAATAGAACATCTTAACAGACCCATCAAAAGCATGGAAATTGAAACTGTAATCAGAAATTTCCAGCAAACAAAAGCCCAGGTCTAGATGGCTTCACAGCTGAATTCTACCAAAAATTTAGAGAAGAGCTAACACCTATCCTACTCAAACTCTTCCAGAAAATTGCAGAGGAAGGTAAACTTCCAAACTCATTCTATGAGGCCACCATCACCCTAATACCAAAACCTGACAAAGATGCCACAAAAAAAGAAAACTACAGGCCAATATCACTGATGAACATAGATGCAAAAATCCTTAACAAAATTCTAGCAATCAGAATCCAACAACACATTAAAAAGATCATACACCATGACCAAGTGGGCTTTATTCCAGGGATGCAAGGATTCCTCAGTATTTGCAAAACAATCAGTGTGATACATCACATTAACAAATTGAAAAATAAAAACCATATGATTATCTCAATAGATACAGAGAAAGCCTTTGACAAAATTCAACATCCATTTATGATAAAATCTCTCCAGAAAGCAGGAATAGAAGGAACATACTTCAACATAATAAAAGCTATATATGACAAATCCACAGCAAACATTATCCTTAATGCTGAAAAATTGAAAGCATTTCCCTAAAGTCAGGAACAAGACAAGGGTTCCCACTTTCACCACTACTATTCAACACAGTTTTGGCCACAGCAATCAGAGCAGAAAAAGGAAATAAAAGGTTTCCAAATTGGAAAAGAAGAAGTAAAACTCTCACTATTTGCAGATGACATGATCCTCTACATAGAAAACCCTAAAGACTCCACCAGAAAATTACTAGAGCTAATCAATGAATATAGTAAAGTTGCAGAATATAAAATCAACACACAGAAACTCCTTGCATTCCTATACAGTAATAATGACAAAATAGAAAAAGAAAATAAGGAAACAGTTCCATTCACCATTGCAACGAAAAGAATAAAATACTTAGGAATATATCTACCTAAAGAAACTAAAGACCTATATATAGAAAACTATAAAACACTGGTGAAAGAAATCAAAGAGGACACTAATAGATGGAGAAATATACCATGCTCATGGATCAGAAGAATCAATAAAGTGCAAATGAGTATACTACCCAAAGCAATCTATAGATTCAATGCAATCCCTATCAAGCTACCAATGGTATTTTTCACAGAGCTAGAACAAATAATTTCACAATTTGTATGGGAATACAAACAACCTCAAATAGCCAAAGCAATCTTGAGAAAGAAGAATGGAACTTGAGGAATCAACCTGCCTGACTTCAGGCTCTACTACAAAGCCACAGTTATCAAGACAGAATAAAGACAGAATGGCACAAAGACACAAATATAGATCAATGGAGCAAAATAGAAAGCCCAGAAATAAATCCACACACCTATGGACACCTTATTTTTGACAAAGGAGGCAAGAATATACAATGGATTAAAGACAATCTCTTTAACAAGTGGTGCTGGGAAAACTGGTCAACCACTTGTAAAAGAAAGAAACTAGAACACTTTCTAACACCGTACACAAAAATAAACTCAAAATGGATTAAAGATCTAAATGTAAGACCAGAAACTATAAAACTCCTAGAGGAGAACATAGGCAAAACACTCTTTGGCATACATCACAGCAGGATCCTCTATGACCCACCTCCCAGAATATTAGAAATAAAAGTGAAAACAAATGGGACCTAATTAAAATTAAAAGCTTCTGCACAACAAAGGAAACTATAAGCAAGGTGAAAAGACAGCCTTCAGAATGGGAGAAAATAATAGCAAATGAAGCAACTGACAAACAACTAATCTCAAAAATATACAAGCAACTCCTGCAGCTCAATTCCAGCAAAATAAACGACCCAATCAAAAAACGGGCCAAAGAACTAAGTAGACATTTCTCCCAAGAAGACATACAGATGGCTAACAAACACATGAAAAGATGCTCAACATCACTCATTATCAGAGAAATGCAAATCAAAACCACAATGAGGTACCATTTCATACCAGTCAGAATGGCTGCGATCCAAAAGTCTACAAGCAATAAATGCTAGAGAGGGTGTGGAGAAAAGGGAACCCTCTTACACTGTTGGTGGGAATGCAAACTAGTTCAGCCACTATGGAGAACAGTGTGGAGATTCCTTAAAAAACTGGAAATAGAACTGCCTTATGACCCAGCAATTCCACTGCTGGGCATACACACCAAGGAAACCAGAATTGAAAGACACGTGTACCCCAATGTTCATTGCAGCACTGTTTATAAAAGCCAGGACATGGAAGCAACCTAGATATCCATCAGCAGATGAATGGATAAGAAAGCTGTGGTACATATACGCAATGGAGAATTACTCAGCCATTAAAAACAATACATTTAAATCAGTTCTAATGAGGTGGATGAAACTGGAGCCTATTATACAGAGTGACGTAAGCCAGAAAGAAAAACACCAATACAGTATACTAACACATATATATGGAATTTTCACTCTTCTCTTTCACTTTTATCAAGAGGCTTTTTAGTTCTTCTTCATTTTCTGCCATAAGGGTGGTATCATCTGCATATCTGAGGTTATTAATATTTCTACCACCAATCTTGATTCCAGCTTGTGCTTCTTCCACTCCAGTGTTTCTCATGATGTACTCTGCATATAAGTTAAATAAGCAGGGTGACAATATACAGCCTTGACGTACTCCTTTTCCTATTTGGAAACAGTCTGTTGTTCCATGTCCAGTTCTAACTGTTGCTTCCTGAGCCACATACAAATTTTTCAAGAGGCAGATCAGGTGGTCTGGTATTCCCATCTCTTTCAGAATTTTCACAGTTGATTGTGATCCACACAGTCAAAGGCTTTGGCATAGCCAATAAAGCAGAAATAGATGTTTTTCTGGAACTCTTGCTTTTTCCATGATCCAGTGGATGTTCGCAATTTGATCTCTGGTTCCTCTGCCTTTTCTAAAACCAGCTTGAACATCAGGAAGTTCACAGTTCACATATTGCTGAAGCCTGGCTTGGAGAATTTTGAGCATAACTTTACTAGCGTGTGAAATGAGTGCAATTGTGCAGTAGTTTGAGCATTCTTTGGCATTGTCTTTCTTTGGGATTGGAATGAAAACTGACCTTTTCCAGTCCTGTGGCCATTGCTGAGTTTTCAAAATTTGCTGGCATATTGAGTGTGCACTTTCACAACATCATCTTTAAGGATTTGGAATAGCTCAACTGGAATTCCATCACCTCTGCTAGCTTTGTTCGTAGTGATGCTTTCTAAGGCCCACTTGACTTCACATTCCAGGATGTCTGGCTCTAGGTGAGTGATCACACCATCGTGAATATCTGGGTTGTGAAGATCTTTTTTGTACAGTTCTTCTGTGTATTCTTGCCATCTCTTCTTAATATCTTCTGCTTCTGTTAGGTCCATACCATTTCAGTCCTTTATCGAGCTCATCTTTCATGAAATATTCCCTTGGTATCTCTAATTTTCTTGAAGAGATCTCTAGTCTTTCCCATCCTGTTGTTTTCCTCTATTTCTTTGCATTGATTGCTGAGGAAGGCTTTCTTATCTCTTCTTGCTATTCTTTGAAACTCTGCATTCAGATGCTTGTATGTTTCCTTTTCTCCTTTGCTTTTCCTTCTCTTCTTTTCACAGCTATTTGTAAACCTCTCCAGACAGCCATTTTGCTTTTTTGCATTTCTTCTCCATGGGGATGGTCTTGATCCCTGTCTCCTGTACAATGTCACAAACCTCAGTCCATAGTTCATCAGGCACTCTATCTATCAGATCTAGGCCCTTAAATCTGTTTTTCACTTCCACTGTATAATCATAAGGGATTTGATTTAGGTCATACCTGAACGGTCTAGTGGTTTTCCCTACTTTCTTCAATTTAAGTCTGAATTTGGCAATAAGGAGTTCATGATCTGAGCCACAGTCAGCTCCTGGTCTTGTTTTTGTTGACTGTATAGAGCTTCTCCATCTTTGGCTGCAAAGAATAGAACCAATCTGATTTCGGTCTTGACCGTCTGGTGATGTCCATATGTAGAGTCTTCTCTTGTGTTGTTGGAAGAAGGTGTTTGCTATGACCAGTGCATTTTCTTGGCAAAACTCTATTAGTCTTTGCCCTGCTTCATTCCGTACTCCAAGGCCAAATTTGCCTGTTACTCCAGGTGTTTCTTGACTTCCTACTTTTGCATTCCAGTCCCCTATAATGAAAAGGACATCTTTTTTGGGTGTTAGTTCTAAAAGGTCTTGTAGGTCTTCATAGAACCGTTCAACTTCAGCTTCTTCAGCGTTACTGGTTGCTGGTATAGATATAGATATAAACATCAGATGATAGATACATCATAGATAGATATTTCATGTTTTTCTCTGGTTAATATTTGCCCAGTTTTAAGAATCAACATGTGTCTAGAGTCACAGACATGATGTATTTGTTTTCAGTAGATGACCATAGATGAGAACAAAGTCAGTCACAGGGGACAGGGCACATAGTGTGACAGAAGTCAGTTTTCTGCCAAGTGAGTCAGGATTTAGTGTGCATCAGGGTTAGGGTTTAGAATGTGTTGAAGGTTAGAGTTCAGTGCCTGACAAGACTTGGATAAGCATGCAACCAGTATTAGGACTGCATATGTGACCAGGGTTAGTGTTCAGGAGACAACTGGGAACATGATTCAGCGTGATCTTGAATCAGTTTTCATAGTGTTACTAAGGTTGGTGCTCAGTGTGTGAGCATGGACAGAAATTGATGGAGTTCAGTGCTCAGCATCTGAATGTTTTGAAGGCTCATAGGTTACCTAGTGTCAGGGTGCAGGATATGACCAGGTTCAATATTTAAAGAGTAAGAAGTATCAGTGTATTACCAGGGTCAAGGCCCAGCAAATGAGTGGGATCAGGCCTCAGCAGGTCAGTGGGGCAAGACTCAGAGTTTCAGGGTAAGTGCATGGCCACACAAGAGAATAGGAGCTGTCCAGTTTAGGGTCAGGAACCAATCTGTGACCAACATCAGTGATCCCTATGACCACCATTGGTGTGCAACCAGTATTAGAGTTCAGCATGTCAGTGGAGTAAGGGATCAGCATGAGAGCTGGAGTAGTAGTCAGCTTGTGACCAGAGTTTGTGTTCAGCATGTGTTTAGGGTTTGATCTTAGTTTATGACCCAAATCGTAGCTCAGTGTGTGATCAAGATCTGGCCTCAGTGTTAGAGTATGATCATGCATTAGAATGTGTATGGATTCTGGGGTCACAATATTTTTGTGATTTGAGTTCAGTATGTGACAAGGATCAGGGCTCAGAGTATGACAGAGATCAGACCTAACAGTGTGATTAAGATAAGGGCTCAGTGTTTGGACTCAATCAGCCCAGTGTGTTTCTGGGCTCATTAGGTGGCAAGGGTCAGGGCACAAGGAATGACTGAGTCCAAATTCTATATAAGACCAGCATCAGGATTCATTGTATAAACAGGGTAATGCTCAACATGTAACCACATTCAGGACTTAGTATGTTACCTGGATCACAGCTCTGTAAATGATCTGCATCAAATCTCAGCATTTGATTAAGGTCAGAATCATTATAACAGTGTCAGGGATTGTTGGGTGATTGG
This sequence comes from Bos mutus, assembly GCF_027580195.1. NCBI lineage: Eukaryota > Metazoa > Chordata > Mammalia > Artiodactyla > Bovidae > Bos > Bos mutus. The sequence goes on along the minus strand of NW_027219772.1, from coordinate 49,522 downwards.
GTTTTGTAATCAGAGTGTGAGCAGGGATAGGCTGAGTGTTTACTAAGTTCAGTTCTGAACATCTAACTAGAGTAATGGCTCAGTGTGTGACAAGGTTCATGGCTCAGCTTGTGACCAGGATTAGGGCTCACAGTATAGTCAGGGTTGAGTTTACTGCGTGACCAGTAGCTTTGATCAGAGTAACCAGGTTAAGGGCTCATCTTGTGATCTGAGTCAAGGCTCAGTGGGAGACCAGAGTCAGGGCATATTCTGTGACCAGGAGTAGAGCTTAGTATATGAATAGCCGGGCATTAGCATCAAACCAGAGTCAGTGCTCAGTGTGTGACCAGTGATAGGGCTCTGTGTGTTTATAGGATTAGCTCTCAGTTTGTGAGAGGGTCAGAGTTTAGCATGTGATTAGAGTCAGGGCTTAAGAGAGTATTTGGATCAGATATCACAGTGTGACATGGATCAGTGGTCAGCAGGTGACCAGAAACAAGGTGCATCATAAGATCAGAATCAGAGCTGAATGACTGATCAGAGTTAGGGCTGAGTGACAAGATTCATTGCTCAACATTTGACTAGGATCAGGGCTCTGACCACGATCAGAGCACAACAGCAGGTGACAGAAGTCAGGGCTCAGCATGTGACTGGGTCAGAGCTCAGCAGCTGACTAGGGTCCTGGATCAATTGCAGTCAGGGTTCCAGTTCATTAATTAGTAAATGGCTGAAAATTTGCCTAACATTTAGGGTTCAGAGTATGACCAGTTTCAGGGTTCATCAACTATCAAAGGTCAATGCTCAGCTTGAGAGCAGAGCCAAGGCTGAGCATATGACCTGGGTTAGGCCTTAAATTAGGACCAGGCTCAGAATCAATTGTGTGATTAGGATAAAACTCAGTGTGTGATTGCTGTCATGGTTCTTTATGTGATATGCATAAGGCTCAATGACTTATCATTGTATGGGTTCAGTGTGTGGATAGGTTAAATTCTCAGGATGTGCCCAGGGTGACTTCTGTCAAGTTGTTATCAAGTAAAGAATCAGTATGATAAAAGAGTCAGGTTTTGGCATGTAACTTGAGTCACTGCTCAATGTGTGACAGAGTCAGGGCTCAACATGTAACAAGTGTGAAGCCTCATCACCTGAACAGGATTAGGGTTAACAGGGAGATCAGGGTCATAACTCAGTGTGTGACCAGATTCAGGACTCATGATGTGATTAGGCTTATGGCTCATTGGGTGACCACTATAAAGACACATCCAGTGACTCAGCTCAATATCCACTGTATGACCTGTCAAATCTCCACTTAACCTGAGTCAAGACTATTGCCAAGTTAAAGGCTTAGCATGTGATCTGGGCCCCTGATAGGAGTGTGATCAGGGTCAGTGCACAAGTGTAATAATTGGGTCAAGACTTAGTGTGTTAACATAATCAGGACTCAGTATGGAACTGGGGTCATAGCTCAATGTGTGACAAAATTTAAGGCTCAGTATGTGACCAGGTTCATGGCTTATATGTGACCAAATCAGAGAGTTTATGTGGTCAGGGCTAAGAATGCGTGTGACCAGCATTGGGAATAATGTGGGACCCAATTCAGGCATCAGCATGTGATTATGGTCAGGACTCAGCATGTGACCAGTAGTAGTCTAAGGTGTGAGGTTTTACCAGGCTTAGGCTCTGACCGAATAGGGCTCAGTGTGTGACGTGACTCAGGACTTGGTGGGTGACCAGAGTAAAGATCACTGTATGAATATGGCCATCATGCAGTGTGTCACCAGGATCAGAACTTAGTGTATTTCAAGCTCAGAGCTTGGTATGTGATCAAGATCAAGTTAATGGTTGACCAAGGTCAGAGCTTATTATTTGACCAGAGTCAGAGATCAGATATGACCAATTCAGAATCTGAGTGGATGACTAGGGTTCAGTGTGTATGTTTACAGTTGTTTTATTTCCTTAGTTATACTATAATAGAGTGGGAATTTATAGGTCACTCACTGTAGATAATGTTGGAAATAATGTTTCACAGTCACAAATTCTAAGTGAAACCATCCAACTATGTTTTAAGTCTGGCTGAGCATGTCTCAGCTTCTTGCATACAAATAGGAAGATAAACTACAGTTTATCAAGGTGATGCCACATGAGCAAAATGGCATAAGACAAGAGAAAGAGCCTTTAAAGTCTACAGGAAGTGGCTTCAAATAACAGGTAAATGAGATAAGAAGGGGAAAAGAACATGAGGTCCCAATAAACAGTGACAAACATGTGTGGTTAGTAAATTAGAGGCCTCCATGAGGTTGACAGCTGTTAGCACAGGGACATTAGAGGAAGGGATCTAGAAGAACTGGAGATAGTGTTGCTGGTGATGAGAGAGGGGGATGTAGAGTATGGCATTCAGTGGGCATGTTTTTTTCCTGATGATAGGGCATGACTGTGGCGATGAGCACATCAGGTGAAATGGAACATAATATTCCTGAGGAGACAGGCTCCAGGTTGGCCAAGTCAGCCTGTGAATGCTTGGGCTTTCATGAAGGATAATAGGAGTGAGGGAGCAGTGAAAGTTAGTGAGTATAGCACATGACAAATATGTTCAGTGGGTGGGTCAAGATAAATTAGATTGATAGATAGCAGCAATATGGGTGGTAGGAATGGCTGTGTCATTCTCAAGGTGCAAAACAGACATCACCAAACTAGTCCCTTACCAAACTGCACATAAAACTGCCAAAACAGTAAATTCAAAGTGAAATCTATAAGTTCTTTGGTTGTAAAGTTTCTGAATTTTCTGGCATCTTGTATGCAGAATGACATTGTCACACCCAAAAGATAAGAAAGGAAGTGACTGTGGCCTTGGCATAACTTGCCAGTTTGATCAATGTCCAAAGATGCAGTGAGAAATTGGTCTGACATAATTGTGAATTTGTTCACACTAAATCCCTGTGAGTCTGGATCCTTTGCCTACTAATGTTATATTTATGTGATCTGCATCCCTCCTCTGCACTTAGGGTCACCTCACTCTCCATATGGTACAGGGCTTCTTTTGATGCCTGTTTTGGGGATTTCATTGAGCTTAGTTTATCCTGTAACTCCTGAAACCAACCAAATTCTCAATTCCAATTTATCACAGGATGAATGAGGCCCTTCTATATCCTGCTTTCAGATGTTAAATTTCATCTCAGCATATAATCAAAATGACAAGAAATAACAAGTGTTGGATGAAAGTGGAGAAAAGAGAACACTTGTGCCCTGTTGGTGGGAATGTAAATTGGTACAGCCACTATGGAAAATAGTATGGAGGTTCCTTAAAATATGAATAATAGAAATACCATATGATTCAGCAGTCTACTTCTGTGTATTTATCCAAAGATAATAAAAATAGTAAGTTGAAAAGAAATATGCACTCCAATGTTCATTTCATCATTATTTACAATAGCTAAGATGTGGAAACAATGTATGCATTCATTGATGGATGAAAGGATTAAAAAATTGTAAGACCCACTGATATTTCCACATCTAGGAATTGCAGATTTTGAAGCTTGAAAAACATGATTGCAAAATCTAGACTAGAGTTTTTTGTGTCCTTCAGATTCTGCATGAGTCATAATTAGTAAAATGGGGTCATTGTCCATCTTGGAAGATATCTGTACAACTTAGCAAGACAGGTAAATGGCAAATTTCCCAGCCATTCATCATCAATAATTTTCTGATCACCTGCTATGTGTCTTATTAGTGTTGTAGGTACAAATCTTTGACTTCATGGAATATTCCATCAGTTCAGTTCAATTCAGTCGTGTCCAACTTTTTTCGACCCAATGGACTGCAGCATGCTGAAAGGTTGTTGCACAATCTCTCCCCCAGGGAACCAGTGCTCAGTTAGCGGAGCTTGTGACTCTGACCTAAGCTCTAGAGTTAAGCAAAGGGCAGCGAGTAAATATCTACACGGATTCTAAGTATGCTTATTTGACTTTACATGCTCATGCTGCAATATGGAAATAAAGACAGTTTAAAACAGCAACAGGAGAACCTTTTAAGCATTTCAGAGAGATTGAGAGACTTTTAACTGCTATATATTGTCTTAAAGAAGGAGCTGTTATGCATTTAAATGGGCACAGCAGGGATGGGAGTAAAGTAGACAAAGGTAATCAGTTGGCTGACTGTCAAGCCAGAAAAGTGGCACTTTACGAAACCCCTTCACTACAGACTCCTTTGATCTGGACAGGTCCTGTGGAACAGGAAAAACCACAGTATACTGAGAATTAGAAAGATATAAGAAAAGAGGAGCAAAGATTACAGATAAAGGATGGTTACAGTCCAAGGATGGACGATTAATAAATTCCTGAAAATGCTCAGTGGAAAATTCTTAAGGGTTTACACCAGAGTTTTCATTTGGTTGCAGAAGTACTTACCAGATGGCTTCTCATTTGTCTGAAGGTAAAAATGAAATGAAAACTCTAAAGAACATTATCAAAAGGTGTGAGGTTTGTCAGAACAATAACCCAAAGAGTGTAAAGCTAGCAAAACCTGGATTATTACAAAGTGGAAAGTATCCTGGAGAGGACTGGGAAATTGATTTTACTCATATGCCAAAAGCTAATAGATATTCTTGCTTACAAGTTTGGATGGATACTTTTACTGGATGGATTGAGGCTTTTCCCTGTTGTAGTGAGCAGGCTAAGGAGGTTGTAAAGATTTTAATCCATGAAATTATCCCCAGGTTTGGGCTGTCACGGAGCCTTCAGAGTGACAATGGCTCCACCTTTAAAGCTACTGTAACTCAGGAGGTATTTAAAGCTCTAGGAATAGAATATCACTTACACTGTTCCTGGAGACCCCAATCCTCAGGAAATGTTGAAGAAGCTAATGACATTATCAAAAGACATCTTTGCAAATTAACTCAAGAGACGCAGGCTGCTGCTGCTGCTGCTACTAAGTTGCTTCAGTCGTGTCTGACTCTGTGCGACCCCATAGACGGCAGCCCACCAGGCTCCCCCGTCCCTGGGATTCTCCAGGCAAGAACACTGGAGTGGGTTTCCATTTCCTTCTCCAATGCATGAAAGTGAAAAGTGAAAGTGAAGTTGCTCAGTCGTGTCCGGCCCTCAGCGACCCCATGGACTGCAGCCTTCTAGGCTCCTCCATCCATGGGATTTTCCAGGCAAGAGTACTGAAGTGGGGTGCCATTGCCTTCTCCAAGAGATGCAGGACAATTGGATTAAAGTCCTACCCATAGCTTTAATGAGGGCCCAAACTGCCCCCCTTTGAATGTATTTATGGAGGGCCTTTCTTATGCACAGACATTGTTATAGACCCTGAAGCCTTGGAATTAACTAGTTATGTAACTCAGCTCTCGGCTTTTCAACAGGCATTAACAGAACTCCAGGAGACGACTCCTGACCCAGCCTCTGAGTCAAGCAAGCCTCTATTTGAGCCAGGAACTGAGGTACTCATACAAAAATAGGGATCTGGGGGCCCATCCCTTGAGCCCCTCTAGTAAGGCTCTTACCATGTTATTCTTTCTTCTCCCACAGCTGTCAAAGTGCCAAGAATTGATTCGTGGGTACATCACCCTCGAGTTAAGAGGTGGCACCCTGACCAGAACTAAGTGTCTTCATTTTATGTCTTTACTTTCTATGCTCTGACTTTGTACTTTTCCGATGGGCCTGATAATCTGTGTGAGCCTACTTCTTCGGACTCCAAAAATCCTGTCTGCCGTTTGATCCTCAAGACAATGCCTTCCTGTCCTGGGCTCACTCCTATGCTGCATTCCACAATAGGTCTAACTGCTGGGTCTGCGGACCACTCCCCTCTTCATCAGTGGAAGGAAGTCTTCCCGTGGCGGACATCTACACTCCAAGGAAGACTTTCTCCAAGTCTGCAAATTCCTTTGACAACAATCATATGTGATGCCTCTTCTTCATCTGATGACATTTAACAACCCTAAAATGGACTGGTGCAACACTTTGTACTTTAACTATGGACATAACGTGACTTTTAATTTTGATTATGTATTTCTCAGTTTAATGACTATTTTGCTACACATAAGGCAAATAGGTCTAGATCTAATGGTTTTTTACCTGACGTTTATCAAATATGGGATGAGGCTATATGGCTAACTCCTGAAAAAGGATGTCTAATATCTACTGCCCCTATAGGCTGGGAACAAATAAAGTCATCCCCAAAAGGTAGCCAACAACTTAATTACAGTGACTGGAAACAATTGGGATTTTTGCCTCAGGAAATCTGCAACATAATCATTCGCGTGTTTTCCAACCCCAGTTCAGGTCCTCCCTTTTTCTGGCCAGGCACGAATTGTGACTGAATATCTCAGTCATGCTGGCTTGCTCCAAACGGGACTTATTGGATATGTGGCTCTTACCTATGGGCATGGCTTCCCCTTGGTTGGATAGGGAGATGCACCCTGGGTCTAGCCTTTACTCACAGCTTTATATTTTCAGAACTTCCAGAAAAGCCTGCTAATTTACCCCACCTTAAAAGTCGGTGGGCAAGGTCTGTATTTCACAGGTATGATAATTTGGCTGCAGTGTTTGTTCCCTCTTTGGGAACTATAGATGTTATGCTACGAGTGGATGCTTTGACTAATTTTACTCAACAGGCATTACAAGATTCTCAAAAACCTATTTCAGCTCTTAATGCTGAACAAGCACAAATTAGAAAGGTGGTTTTACAAAACAGATTGACTTTAGACATTCTGACAGCTGCACAAGGAGGAACTTGTGCCATTATTTATACTCAGTGCTGTACATATATACCTGATATAAGCACTAATGTTACTCATTTTACTAAACACATGAACAAGATGACTGGGGCTATGGATACTCTTGAAGCCTCAATTGCCTCACTTTGGGAGATGTTAACTAGTTCCCCATGGTAGAAAACTATCTTAATTACAATAATTCTGATTGTTTTGTTTTTGCTGTTTGCTCCCTACATCTGTAACTGTGTAACTGGATTTGTTTCTAGTCGCATGAAAGCTTTTAAGTTACTAATAGTTGCTCAAACTCCTGCTACTGCTGCAGCTTCTTCCAACTACTACTTGGGGCCCCTGGATCAGAAATCCTCAGTATGAGGGTTAGGAAAATATGTTGCCTCACCAACTTAGGGACAATGCCCTTTGTCAGTTAGGAAGCAGTTATGGAACGAGAATGATGCCCCCTTTCCCTAGGCAACATATTTCTCCTAAAAGAAAAGGGGGGAATGAGAGGATAACAGGCAGGAAGGCCAGGGGTCTCCAAATGGAGGAAATAGGCTGCAAGTGTCAGACATTTTTATCTCTCTTAAGCAGCAGGAGGAAACAAATGCGATATTTTTTTCCTTCTCTATACAAATTTAAAAGGAGATTTCTCTTAAAATACTGTGTTGCCATAATGACACCTGATTTCTACTGAAGTTAACTATTCTCAAACCTTGAGTTAACCAATGCATTTTTCTTATGGAAATGTTTGTCTTAAGGTATGTTAATGTACTATGCATTTACCCCAAACTCCATCTTCAAGTCGGTTCTGCCTAATGGCTCAGAACCTACTTGACAAACCAGTATGTTATACTCAGATATTGTTCTCCTAATCTATGTAAACGAAACTATTTGTATGGTAATCTGCCCTTCTACAAGATTCAAGTCAATTGTTTTATGGCCCGGGATGACTCATCTGGTGCCAAGATTATCCCAAAATGCATCTTATGGATGAGGGCCTGGTGCCATTCTGAGTTTTAAGACATTCCTGTCTTTAATTAACAGACTGCTAGTGACTATATAACATCCAGCTGAAGACTAGCAGGGGGGCACTCTTTCTGCCTCCTTCTGATGCCTATGTCAGAAGCTTTTTTTGTCTCCTTTATACTTTAATAAAACTTTATTACACAAAAGCTCTGAGTGATCAAGCTTCGTCTCTGGCCCCGGATTGAATTCTTCTCCTCTGGGGGCCAAGAATCCCAGCGTCTTTTTGTTCAGCAACAACCTTTCATCTTCGGGGCTTATCCGGGGTCCTTCAGGACAAGGTAAGGATGTTTGGAGCTCTAGTTCTTTGTTCTCCTGGTGAGCACGTTTTCTGCTGTACTTTACTAACTCTACAGTGTACTTGTGTGAATGAATGAAACGCCCTGAGTGAAGCAAGTGAGGAGCCCTGCTCTGTGGTTCCATGGTGATCTCATACGGCTTATGACAGAAACCTGTTGGGGGGTTATACCGACCTGCCAATGTGAAGAGGCACCCAATGTCTCTTTTGGGGAAACAACCAGAAATGGGCAAAGCGTGTGGACTGAACTCTCCTTTCTCCGTCAAACTTTTCGGTCTCTTTGACCATTTCATAACTCCTTGGGAATTAGAAGTACTAACCTAATCTATCAGATCATAGACTTTCAAGGGACTTGTAATCTATGCTGTTACTGTGTACTGTGACTTAGGTCCCAAACTTGGATTGGTAGGCAGGAAGCGCCTAGCCTCGCTAGGAATCAGAAGTTCGGAAGCTAGATGGAGCTCTAGCTCCAAGAACATCCCTGAGATCAAAGTTTACTCAGATTGGGACTGTAATGGGTTTTTTCCTTTGGTAACACTGGCTCTAGTGGACCAGAGGAGGCTCTTATACTGATGTGGTGACTCTTAGAAGGAACATCTCAGTATTATGTTCATATTGGTCTTATTTGGTCAGGAATATACTCAGGGTCGTGCACAGGCACTCACTTGATGAATGTTTCCCCCAGCGGTCTTAGCTTGGGAGGCATTCCAGAAGGTTACTCTGATTGCACCCTGGATGCCATCAGAGGCAAGCAAGGTTTTAATGGTGAAGAGCTGGACGTCAGTCAGGGATGCCATCAGGTCTACCCCTGGTGCATCCCCACCCTGTCTCGGTGGTAGAACCGGGAGGGACGAGCATGACACTTGCGTCAGTAAGGGACAGACTAAGTCTGGCCAGGAAGGAAAAGCTTTTGGTGTGAAGTCTGTCTACACCCCCATCTAGAGCAGGGAGGGACGCCTCGGGTAGAAAGATGGCGCTGGTCCCTTTTTTCCTCTCTTACAGATGGGAGCTAACAATTCCAGCCTCACGCCTTTGAACTGTATCCTGAAAAACTGGGATATATTTGATCCCCAGGGCTTAAAGAAGACACATCTGGTCTTCCTATGTGACACTGCATGTCTGCGGTACCCACTGGAGGATGGAGAATGGTGGCCAGCTTAAGTATAATACTGTTTTACAATTAGACTGGTTCTGTAGAAAACAAGGAAGATGGGATCAGAGACATTTTGTCAGATGTATTCTTGAAGGACTCAGGCAGGCGCTTACTAAGCCTTTAAATTATGGCAAATTGGCAAACATAGAACAGGAGGAGAAGGAAGCTCCTGGTAAATTCCTAGATAGACTGAGAGAAGCCCTTTGCAGATTCACTGAGATTGATCCCAAAAATGAAGAGGGAATAGTGATCTTTAAGGATAGATTTCTCATTCAGTTGTCTCCAGATATCCGCCATAAGCTATCAAAACGGACGTATAGACCAAATCAGTCTTTAGGTAATCTGTTACAACTGGCTCAGACAGTCTGTTATGGTAAGGAATATGAGAAAAAGAAAGAAAGGCAGAGAAAGACAAAGGAACAGGAGGAAGCCTTTGCAATGTCTATGAAAACTGTTCTTAAACAGCCTGAGAAAAATGCCCAGAGGGACCCAGATGAAAAGGGATGGGCTTGCTATTACTGTGGAAAGGAGGGGCACCTCCCACGGGATTACCCTCAGGCATCTAAGCCACCCCCGGCTCCACGTCCCGTCCGCAAAGGACCACACTGGAAGAGAGACTGCCCCCAGAGGTGTAGGTTTCAGGAGTCGGACTCTGAAGACAATCAGGACTGAAGGTGCCTGGGGGTCCCCACACAAGCTCCCGTCCTAATTACACCTGAGAAACCCCAGGTATTAATCACTGTGGGGGGCCAATCCCTTGATTTACTTTTGGACACTGGGGAAAATTACTTTGCTTACTGAAGCCCCTGGCCTACTTTCTTCCCAATCCGCTTCTATAATGGGACTGTCTGGATAAACCAAAAGGTATTATTTCTGTAAATTGTAACTGGCACTCTGTGCTATTTTCACACGAGTTTCTGATCGTGCCAGAGTCTTCCTCAACCCTTTTGGGGAGGGATATACTGAGCAAGGTCCATGGCTCTGTTTTCATGAATATGGAGCCCTCCCTTTCTCTCCCTTTAGTTGAACAAAATGTAAATCCTAGAGTATGGGCTGATGGAAAATCTGTGGTTTGAGCACAAAATGCTATTCCTGTAGCTGTCAAGCTCAAAGACCAGGACTTATTTCCACATAAGAAGCAGTATCCACTGAAACCTGAGGTTAAGGAAGGGTTAAAACCCATCATGGAAAATTTAAAGGAGCAGAGACTATTAGTTTCCTGTAACAGTCCATGCAACACTCCTATTTTGGGTATAAAGGAATCAAAAGGTAAATGGAGACTAGTTCAAGATTTACGAATAACAAATGAGGCTGTAGTTCCTTTACACCCCGTGGTGCCTAATCCTTATACTCTACTGTCTGAAATTCTGAATGAGCCAAATATTTTTCAGTAATTGATTTGAAAGATGCCTTCTATCCAGTGCCTTTGGTGGAGGAAAGTCAATTTCTATTTGCCTTTGAAGACCCTATGCAGCCAGCTTCTCAGTTAACCTGGACAGTTTTGCCCCAGGGATTTCATGACAATCCTCACTTATTTGGACAAAGTTTGTCATGGGATCTACAAAACTTTAATAACTCTGAAGCGGTGGTGTTACAATATGTAGATGATATTTTACTCTGTGCTGAGACAGAGGAAGCTTGTTCACGAGCCTCAAAAGATTTCTTAAACTTTCTGGCATTGTGGTGAGACAGAGGAAGCTTGTTCACGAACCTCAAAAGATTTCTTAAACTTTCTGGCAGGCTGCAGTTACAAGGCATCAAGAGAAAAGGCTCAGCTTTGTCAACAATCTGTTATATATCTGGGCCTAATCATATCGGGAGGGACTAGGGTCATAGGCCATGAGAGAATTAAACCTATACTAAATCATCCCCTACCTATGACATTAAGACATTTGAGAGGATTTGGGGGAATCACAGGCTACTGTCGTATTTGGATTTCAGGTTATGGGGAACTTGCCTGGCCTTTATATAAATTTATAGCTGAAACTCTGCAGGCCCAAACCGACAAACTGGTTTGGTCTCCAGATACTCAAAAGGCTTTTAAGGTTCTTCAGACTTCTCTCCAGCAAGCTCCAGCTCTGAGCTTGCCCACAGGGTCAGAATTTAATTTGTTTGTCACTGAAAGAAAAGGTATGGCCTTAGGAGTTTTGACACAATCCCAAGGGCCTCACCAGCAACCCATTGCTTATCTAAGCAAAGAATTAGATGTAATTTCAAGTGGGTGGCCCCACTGCCTAAGAGTAATTAGGGCAGCAGTTTTATTAGCACCTGAAGCTTTAAAAATAATTAGTTGACAAAACCTTACTGTACTGACTTCTCATGATGTGAGTGGAATCTTAAATTCTAAGGTTAATATTTGGATGACAGACAGTAGAGTTCTTAAATGTCAGTCATGGTTGTTAGAAGGACCAGTAAGTAAGCTTAAAGTTTGTGGAAATTTGAATCCTGCCACTTTCCTTCCTGATAAAGAAAATGAAACACCTGATCATGATTGTTCCCAATTTCTAACTTTAAACTATGCAGCTCGGGAGGATCTAATGGATACCCATTAGACAATCCTGACATGGAAATATTTACAGATGTCTGTTCTTTTGTTCAGGATGGAAAGCATAAATGCCAGGCTTCCCTGTCCATCACCAGCTCCCAAAGCTTGCTCAAACTCATGTCCATAGAGTTGGTGATGCCATCCAACCATTTCATCCTCTTGTCCCCTTATCCTACTGCCTTCAATCTTTCCCGGCATCAGGGTCTTTTCCAGTGAGTCAGTTCTTCACATCAGGTGGCCTAAGTATTGGAGCTTCAGCTTCAGCATCAGTCTTTCCAACAAATATTCAGAACTGATTTCCTTTAGGATTGATTGGATTGATTTCTTTGTAGTCCAAGGGACTCTCAAAAATCTTCTCCAACACCACAGTTAAAAAGCATCAATTCTTCGGAGCTCAGCTTTTTTTGTGGTCCAACTCACACTTCATACATAACTACTCGAAAAACCATAGCTTTGACTATATGGATCTTTGTTGGCAAAGTAATATCTCTGCTTTGTAATGCACTGTCTAGGTTGGTCATAGCTTTTCTTCCATGGAGCAAGCATCTTTTAATTTCATGGCTGCAATCACCATCTGCAGTGATTTGGGCATATGAATGAAGTCTATCACTCATCTGCTTGTCTTAGACATACAGCACATTGTAAGCCATCTGGCACTACTATCTCTGTTTCTCCTATGACCTGTGAAGGAGTGGAGATGTTCCTATTTGCTATGGACTAAATGTTTGTGTCCTCTCAAAAGTTCAAATGTTTAACCCTAGTCCCCAGTATGATGGTACCTGGAAATGAGGGTGGAGTCTTCATGATGGGTTTAGTGCTCTAATGAAAAAAATAAAAGAGTAAAGACTTTGTTTTCCCTCTCTGTCTTTCTTTCTGTCATGTGAGGTTACAACAAGAAAGTGGTCATCTATAAACCAGAAAGAGATCCTTTAACATAAGCTCAATTATACTGGCATCTTATTTAAAATATATAAAATAGTTCTAATGAGGTGGATGAAACTGGAGCCTATTATACAGAGTGAAGTAAGCCAGAAAGAAAAACACCAATACAGTATACTAACGCATATATATGGAATTTAGAAAGATGGTAACAATAACCCTGTGAACGAGACAGCAAAAGAGACAGTGATGTATAGAACAGTCTTTTGGACTCTGTGGGAGAGGGAGAGGGTGGGAAGATTTGGGAGAATGGCATTGAAACATGTAAAATATGATGTTTGAAACAAGATTCTAGTCCAGGTTCGATGCACGATACTAGACGCTTGGGGCTAGTGCACTGGGACGACCCAGAGGGATGGTATGGGGAGGGAGGAGGGAGGAGGGTTCAGGATGGGGAACACATGTGTACCTGTGGTGGATTCATTTTGATATTTGGCAAAACTAATACAATTATGTAAAGTTTAAAAATACAATAAAATTTAAATTAAAAAAATAAATAAAATATATAAAATAGTTCTTAAAAATTGTCTTTAGAGTTATTTATGATTAGATATATCTATGTGTGCTGTGGACTTCCCAGGTGGAGCAAATAGTAAAGAACCAACCTGCCAATGCAGGTAGATGTAAGAGACATGGGTTGGACCCCTAGGTCGGGAAGATTCCCTGGAGGAGGGTATGGCAACCCACTCAAGTATTCTTGCCTGGAGAATCCCAAGGACAGAGGAGCCTGGAAGGTTTCAATTCACTGGGGTCGCACAAAGTGACATGGCTGAAGTGACTTAGCACACTTGTGTGGTGTATATTTACATTCATACTTCATTTGTGCTCAGTCACTAAGTAATGTCAGTTTCTTTGGGACCCCATGGACTATAGCTTGCTAGGCTTCTCTCTCCATGTTATTTCCCAGGCCAGAATACTGGAGTGGGTTGCCATTTCCTCTTCCATGGGATCTTCCTGATCCAGGGATCAAACCTGCATCTTTGGCAACTCCTGCATTGGCAGGTGGATTCTTTACCAGTAAGCCATCTGGGAAGCACCAATATTTATATTACTGACTTCTTATTTTCATACCCATTCACACCCAGAAGCTCAACTGAAAGTCATGATACCACACCTGGTCAGGAGAGAGATGATGAATGACCACCTGTGGTTGAAGGTGGTAAGTCACTTTAGTCGTGTCCGACTCTGTGCGACCCCATAGACGGCAGCCCACCAGGCTCCCCTGTCCCTGGGATTCTCCAGGCAAGAACACTGGAGTGGGTTGCCATTTCCTTCTCCAACGCATGAAAGTGAAAAGTGAAAGTGAAGTCGCTCAGTCATGTCCGACCTTCAGCGACCCCATGGACTGCAGCCCACCAGGCTCCTCTGTCCATGGGATTTTCCAGAAGGCAGAACAATGCATATGAGTGGATGAAATGTATTTGTGCATCATGCATTATGACAGCAGTTAAAAGGAGGAAAGTAAATAACTGAAAGAGATCTCAAACATCGCCTGAAAATTTGTGGGAAAAGTGAAGAGTTTATAGCCAAGTGTTGTACCTTACTACAATGAATTTTATCAGTTTCTTCAAGATTTATTTTTTATCCTTAGAAAATGTAATTCTTCCTCTCTCTCTTTCTCTATCTCAATGATACATAGTTAGATGATAAATAGATACATAGATGACATGTAATATATTAGGTGCTTTGGGTCTAAGTACTGAAGAGAAACATGATTTAAGCCTTGGGCTCACAGTTAGTCACATTAACAAATCAGTTAATATGATTAGTATAATAATAATGAACACGATCACTAATTTCATATGATAATTACAATAATAGATAAATACAGGGGTTAACTAAGTTGTGTGTGAGGCAGTCTTTGACAAGAAAAGTGCTAAGATCCATAAACCTCTGCTTCCTTTATTTCTGGCAACAGACTCCTGACATAATGTTGTTGGGATTCACACAAATCTCATTTATTAGGATACTAGCCCATAGGCTCTTATTACATGGCACCAGTAGTAAAGAGCCAGCCTGCCATTGCAGGACACATAGAAATGAGGGTTCAATTCCTGGGTCAGGAAGATTCTCAGGAGGAGGAAATGACAACCCACTTCAGTATTCTGGCCTGTGAAATTCCATAGACAGAGTGCTCTGGAGGGTATAGTCCAAGGGGTTGCAAGGAGTTAGACACAACTGAAGCAACTGAGTATGCTTGCACACAAGGTAATGAATATTATCATTTACTTGTTTATATCACATGTTATGCTTAAAGTGATAAACATTTTAAGGCCCAGACATGGAACTGACCAATGGGAACAGGCTCTGCAAAAGACTGGGTAATTGTGGAGATCATCCCAATATCAAGAGGAAATTCTTAACAAATCTAGAACACATTAAAAAGTCAAAAGCAGATATGTTACTAATTTAAAAATAAAAGTATAGGGTTTCTACTTGTTAGAACATAAGAGAAAGAAACAATTATGAAAGACTTTTATGTTTTAGAATAAACCCAATATAATGGGAAAGACTAGAGCTCCCTTGAAGAAAGTTAGAGATACCACAGGAACATTTCATGAAAAGATGGGCACAATAAAGGACAAAAACAGTATGGACCAAAAAGAAGCAGAAGATATTAAGAAGAGGTGGCAAGAATACACAGAAGAACTATACCAAAAAGATCTTAATGATCCAGATATCTATGATATCTGGACATATCTAGATGTCCTAGATACCTAGAGCCAGACATTCTGGAGTGTGAATTCAAGTGGGCCTTAGGAAGCATCACTATGGACAAATCTATTGGAGGTGATGGAATTCCTGCTGATCTATTTAAAATCTTAAAACGATGCTATTAAAGTGCTACACTCAATATGCCAGCAAAGTTGGAAAAAGCGTCAATGGCCAGAGGACTGGAAAAGGTCAGTTTCAATTCCAATCCCAAAGAAGGGTAATGCGAAAGAATGTTTAAACTACTGCACAGTGCCTCTCATCTCACATCCTAGGAAGGTAATGCTCAAAATCCTTCAAGCTAGGCTTCACCAGTATGTGAACTGAGAACTTCTAGGTGTACAAGGTAGATTTAGAAAAGGCAGAGGAACCAGAAATCAAATCACCAACATCTGTTGGACCATAGAAAAAGCAAGAGAATTCCAGATAAATATCAACTTCCGCTTCATTAACTATGTAAAATCCTTTGACTGAATGGATCATAAAAAACATAGAAAATTCTTGAAGATATGGGAACACCAGACCACCTTCCCTGCCTCCTCCAAAACCTGTAGACAGTCAAGAAGCAACAGGCAGAACCGGACAGGGACTAACAGACCAATTCAAAATTGGGAAAGGAGTACGTCAAGGGTGTATATTGTCACTCTGCTTATTTAGTTTGTATGAAGAGAATATCAAGCAAAATGCCAGGCTGGATGAACTTCAAGCTGGAATCAAATTGCCTGAAGAAATATCAATAACCTCAGATATGCAGATGACACCAGCTTAACGGCAGAAAGCAAAGAGGAACTAAAGAGCCTCTTGATGATGGTGAAAGAGGAGAGTGAAAAAGATGGCTTAAAACTCAGATGGGATGGGGAGGGAAGTGGGAGGGGGGACAGGATGGGGAACACATGTACACCCATGGCTGATTCATGTCAATGTATGGCAAAAAGCACTATAATATGGTAAAGTAATTATCCTCCAATTAAAATAAATAAATTAATTTTTTTAAAACTCAGCATTCAAAAAACTAAACTCGTAGCATCCAGTCACATCAGTTAGTTCAGTCACTCAGTTGTGTCTGACTCTTTGTGACCCCATGGACTGCAGCACTCCAGGCCTCCCTGTCCATCACCAACTCCCAGAGCTTTCTCAAACTCATGTCCATCAAGTCGGTGGTGCCATCCAAACATTTCATCCTCTGTCATACCCTTCTCCCCCTGCCTTCAATCTTTCCCAGCATCAGGGCCTTTTCCAATGAATCAGTTCTTCGCATCAAGTGGCCAAAGTATTGGAGCTTCAGCTTCAGCATCAGTCCTTCCAATGAATATTCAGGGTTGATTTCCCTTAGTATCGACTGGTTTGATCTCCCTGCTGTCCAAGGGACAGGCAAAAGTCCTCTCCAATACTAGAGTTCAAAGGCATCAATTCTTTGGTATTCAGCTTTCTTTATGGCCAATTCTCACATCCATACATGACTACTGGAAAAACCATAGCTTTAACTATACAGACCTTTGTCAATAAAGTAATGTCTCTGCTTTTTAATATGCTGCCTAGGTTTGCCATGCCTTTTCTTCCAAGAAGCAAGCGTCTTTTAATTTCATGGCTGCAGTCACCATCTACAGTGATTTTGGAGCCCGAGAAAATAAAGTCTGGTGCTGTTTCCATTGTTTCCCCGTCTATTTGCCATGAAGTGATGGGATCTGATGCCATGATCTTAGTTTTTTCAATGTTGAGTTTTAAACCAGCTTTTTCACTCTGCTCTTTCACTTTCATCGAGAGGCTCTTTAGTTCCTCTTTGCTTTCTGCCATTAAAGTGTGTCAGCTGAATATCTGAGGTCCTTGATACTTCTCCTGACAATCTTGATTCCAGCCTGTGCTTCACCCAGTCTGGCATTGCACATGATGTACTCTGCATATAAATTAAATAAACAAGGCGATAATATACAGCCTTGACATACTCCTTTCCCAGTTGTAAACCAGTCCATTGTTCCATGCTGGGTTCTTACTGTTGTTTCTTGACCTGCATACAGATTTGTCAGGAGGCTGGAAAGGTGGCCTGGTATTCCCATCTCTAAGAATTTTCCACAGTTTGTTGTGATCCACATAGTCAACGGCTTTAGTGTAGTTAGTGAAACAGAAGTAGATGTTTTTCCAGAATTCTCTAGCTTTTTCTATGATCCAATGGATGTTGGCAATTTGATCTCTGGTTCTTATGCCTTTTTAAAATCCAGCTTGAACATCTGGAAGTTCTCGGTTCACATACTGTTGAAGCCCAGCTTGCAGAATTTTGAGCATTGCTTTGCTATCAGGTGAGATGAGTGCAATTGTGTGGTACTTTAAACATTCTTTGGCATTGCCTTTCTTTGGAACTGGAATCAAAACTGACCTTTTCCAGTCCTGTGGCCACTGCTGAACTTTCCAAATTTCCTGGCATATTAAGTCCAGCACTTTCATCACATCAACTTTTAGGATTTGAAATAGCTCAGCCGAAATTCCATCACTTCTACTAGCTTTGTTCATAGCGGTGCTTTCTAAAGTCAACTTGACTTCACACTCCAGGATGTCTTGCCCTAGGGGAGTGATCACCTTTGTGGTTATCTGGGACATTAAGATATCTTTTGTATAGTTCTTCTGTGTATTCTTGCCACTTCTTCTTAATATCTTCTGCTTCTGTTGGGTACATATCGTTTCTATCCATTTCTGTGTCCATCTTTGCATGAAATATTCCCTTGATATCTCTAATTTTCTTGAAAAGATCTCCAGTCTTTACTATTCTATTGTTTTCCTCTATTTCTTTGCATTGTTCACTTGGGAAGGCTTTATCTCTCATTGCTACTCTTTAAACTCTGCATTCAGATGGATATATCTTTCCTTTTATCCTTTGCCTTTCAATTCTCTTCTTTTCTCAGCTATTTGTAAGGCCTCCTCAGACAACCATTTGCTTTCTGCATTTCTTCTTCTTGGGGATCGTTTTGATCACTGCCCCCTGTACAGTGTTACAGACCTCTGTCCATAGTTGTTCAGGCACTCTATCAGATCTAACCCCTTGAATCTATTTCTCACTTCCACTGTATAATTATACATAATTTGATTAGGCTCATACCTGAATGATTTAGTGGTTTTCCATACTTTCTTCAATATAAGTCTGACTTTTGCAATAAGGAGTTCATGATCTGAGTCACAGTCAGTTCCTGGTCTTGATTTGCTGAATGTATAGAGGTTTTCAACCTTCAGCTGCAAAGAATATAATCAATCTGTTTTCAGTATTGGCCATCTGGAGATGTCCACGTGCTGGTGGAAGGTGTCTGCTCTGACTAGTGCATTCTCTTGGCAAAACTCTGTTATCCTTTGCCTCGTTTCATTTTTTGCTCCAAGGCCAAACTTGCTGTTACTCCAGATATCTTTTGACTTCCTATTTTTGCATTCCAGTCCCCTATGATGAAAAGGATGTCTTTTTTGTTGTTAGTTCTAGAAGGTCTTGTAGGTCTTCACAGAACTTTAGCTTCTTCAGCATTAGTGGCTGGGGCATAGACTTGGATTATTGTGATATTGAATGTTTTACCTGGAAACAGCCAGAGATCTTTCTGTCATTTTTGCGATTGCACCCAAGTACTGCATTTAGGATTCTTGTTGACTATGAGGGCTACTCCATTTCTTCTAAGGGATTCTTGCCTGCAGTAGTAGATATAATGGCCATCTGAATTAAATTCACGCATTCTGGTCCATTTTAGTTCACTGATTCTTAAAATGTTGATGTTCACTCTTGCCATCACCTGTTTGACTACTTCTAATTTACCTCGATTCATGGATCTAACATTCCAGGTTCCTATGCAATAATTGTTCTTTATAGCATTGGACTTTACTTCCATCACCAGTCACATCCACAACTGGCATTGTTTTTGCTTTGGCTCAGGCTCTTCATTCTTTCTGGAGCTGGTTCTCCACCCTTCTTCAGTAGCATATTGGGCACCTACCTTGGGAGTTCATCTTTCAGTGTCATATCTTTTTGCCTTTTCATACTGTTCATGGTGTTCTCAAGGCCATACTGAAGTGTTTGTCAGAACTCTCCACCATGACCCGTCTGTCTTGGGTGGCCATACACAGCATGGTTCATAGTTTCATTGAGTTAAACAAGGCTGTGAACCATGTGATCCGTTTGTCTGGTTTTCTGTAATTGTTTCCATTTTGTCTTCCTTCTGAGGGAGAAGGATAAGAGTCTTATGGAAGCTTTCTGATGGGAGGAACTGGCTGTTGGGGAATCTGGGTCTTGCTCTGATGGGTGGAGCCATGCTCAGTAAATCTTTAACCCAATTTTCTGTTGATGGGTGGGGCTGTGTTCCCTCTCTGTAGTTTGGCCTAAGGCCAAACTATGGTGGGTTACCTCCTTCAAAAGGACATATGACAGGACTGTTTTATTCAATGCCCGTGACCCCACAGAAGGACACTGTCAACCCATGCCTCTGCCAGAGACTCCTGGATACTCACAGGCAAACCAGCTCAGTTTCTTTTGGGGTCACTGCTCCTTTTCCCTGGGCCCTGGTGCACACAAGGTTTTGTTTGAGCTCTCCAAGTGTGAAGTCACTGTTTTCCCAGTCCTGTGGAAGTTCTGTAATCAAATCCCACTGGTCTCAAAGTCAAATTCTTTGGGGTTTCTCTGTCCCTTTCCTAGATCCTCAGGTTGGGAAATCTGTTGTTGGCTCTAGAACTTTCACAGCAGTGTGAGAACTTATTTGGTATAATTGTTCTCCAGTTTGTGGGTTGTCTGCTTGGTAGCTTTATGGTGGGGCTCACATACTGAGCCTCAAAGGTCTGCTGCAGCCAGAGATCCTGTCCCCATGACAGGACACTGCTAATCCATACCTCCGCAGGAGACACTCAAAGACAGGTCTGCCTCAGTCTCTTGTGGGGTCCCTGGATCCATCAATTCATGGCAAATAGATGGGAAAAAAATAGAAACAGTGACAGACTTAATTTTCTTGGGCTTCAAAATCACTGTGGACAGTGACCTGCTGCCATGAAATTAAAAGACACGTGCTCCTTGGAAGAAACACTAGAAACTTAGTTCAGTTCAGTTCAGTTCAGTCGCTCAGTGGTGTCTGACTCTTTGTGACCCCATGGATCACAGCACACCAGGTCTCCCTGTCCATCACCAACTCCCGGACTCTACTCAAACATCTCCATTGAGTCAGTGATGCCATCCAATCATCCCATACTCTGTTGTCCCCTTCTCCTCCTGCCTTCAATCTTTCCCATCATCAAGGTCTTTTCAAATGAGTCCACTCTTTGCATCAGGTGGCCAAAATACTGGAGTTTCAGCTTCAACATCAGTCCTTCCAATGAACACCCAGGGACTGATCTCCTTTACGATGGACTGGTTGGATCTCCTTGCAGTCCAAAGGATTCTCAAGAGTCTTCTCCAACACCAGAGTTCAAAAGCATCAATTCTTCAGTACTTAGCTTTCTTTATAGTCCAATTCTCACATACATACATGACTACTGGAAAAACCATAGTTTTGACTAGATGGACCTTTGTTGGTAAAGTAATGTCTCTGCTTTTTAATATTCTATCTAGGTTGGTCATAACTTTCCTTCCAAGGACTAAGCATCTTTTAATTTCATGGCTTCAGTCACCATATGCAGTGATTTTGGAGCCCCCCAAAATAAAGTCAGCCACTGTTTCCACTGTTTCCCCATCTATTTGCCATGAAGTTGATGGGACTGGATGCCATGATCTTAGTTTTTTGAATGTTGAGCTTTAAGCCAACTTTTTCACTTTCATCAAGAGGGCCTTTAGTTTGTCTTCACTTTCTGCCATAAGTGTGGTGTCATCTGCATATCTGAGGTGATTGATGTTTCTCCCGGCAATCTTGATTCCAGCTTGTGCTTCATCCAGCCCAGCATTTCACATGATGTACTCTGCATATAAGTTAAATAAGCAGGGTGACAATATACAGCCTTGATGTACTCCTTTCCTGATTTGGAACCAGTCAGTTGTTCCATGTCCAGTTCTAACTGTTGCTTCCTGACCTGCATACAGATTTCTCAAGAGGAAGGTCAGGTGGTCTGGTATTCCCATGTCTTTCAGAATTTTACATAGAAACCTAGACAGCATATTAAGCAGAAATATCACTTCGCCAACAAAGATCCATATAGTCAAAACTATTGCCTTTCCAGTAGTCATGTACAGATGTGAGAGTTGGACCATAAAGAAGGCTGAGTGCCAAACAATTGATGCTTTCTAACTGTGGTGCTGGAGAAGACTCTTGAGAGGCCCTTGGACAGCAGGGAGATTTCCTACAGGAAATCAACCCTGAATACTCATTGGAAGGACCGATGCTGAAGCTGAAACTCCAATAGTTTGGCCACCTGATGCGAAGAGCTGACTCATCGGGAAAGACCCTGATGCCTGACAAGATTGAGGGCAGAAGGAGAATGGGGAGATAGAGGATGAGATAGTTGGATAGCATCAATGACTCAATGGACATGAGTTTGAGCAAAATGCAGGAGATAGTGAAGGACAGGGAAGCCTGGTGGTGTGCAGTCCATGGGGTCACAAAGGGTTCGACCTGACTGAGTAACCGAACAACTTTATCCATTGAATAATACTGTTCAGATACATTTGTAAAAGTCTGCTTTTAACAAATACATAGCACATTTGTAACAACTATCAGTTTACATGAAATATGCTGAGGCAGAGAAGGGGCTTCTAGTACCAACTCTAACATAGTTGTTGACGCTGTTAAATCTCTTAACTGTTAAATTCATCTTTTCTATTATAAAAATGCTAATAACTTTATTTTCAATGGCAATTTCTGCATTCTCTGGTTCTGTTAAAAATAATACATACCATACAAAGTAATCTGCTATTCATGGTTCATTTATCAGAAATCATAAAACCTTTTGTGTGTAGTCATTCAGTCATGTCCTACTCTTTGTGACCTCATGGACTGTAGCCTGACAGGCTCATCTATCCAGGGGATTCTCCAGGCAAGAATACTGGCTTGAGTCAAATCATTACATTTGAAATGACAATTCTTTGCTACTAAGAAAGTAAACATACACTCTGCTTAATGTTTATTTTTCTTATGGAGATTTTAGCATCTTTATGTGAGTTCTGTCAAATTCTTAATCCTTGTATTTAAATGGAGGTTCAGGATGGGGGTACACATGTATACCTGTGGCTCATTCATGTTGATATATGGCAAAAAAATACCACAATATTGTAATTAGCCTCCAAGTAAAATGAATGAATTAATTAAAAAAAGAATAATTGCATTTAAGTGAAAGTGTTAGCCACTCAGTCGTGTCCAACACTTTGCAACCCCATAGACTATAGCCTGCAAGGCTCCTCTGTTCATGGGATTCTCCAGGCAAGAATACTGGAGTGTGTTGCCATTCCCTTCTCCAGGAGATCTTCCTGACCCAAGAATCGAACCCAGGTCTCCTGCATTATAGACGATTTCTTTACTGTCTGAGCTACCAGGGAAGCCCCAAGTTGCATTTAAGTCCATTCCCAAATGAGGCTTCAGATGACTGAATAATAGCATGGCAAGAGACAATGTAGTTTTTAGTTTCTGTGACTGACCAAGTGGAGGAGTGCATGTAGTCAGGCATACTGAATAAGATACATATGCTAAGCACTCTCCCTATACACACTGTCAGTCTTAATGAACTTTATCCCTCATAAAAATTCATATACTATCACATAATCATCTACAACCATACCAAATGTGGCATATTTGAAAACTCTGCCTTGGGACATCAGTTGATAAGATTTGAAATTTAGAGGCTGTAACTTCAGTATTTTCTGAATAACCAACTTAAGTAATTTTGACACGTTTTCCAAATTGCTAACCACTATTTATATCTGCTAATAAGTTTAAAGTAAGAACTTGATGTTTAAAAAAGAAATTATCTTGTCAGTCTGAATGTCTTCACTGTATATTTCTGAGCCATTCAGTTAGAATATTTAGGTTAAAACACAATTTTCAGACTACAGTCAGGAGCCTATTGGACATAGCTAAAATGTACTCAAAGGGAGATCATAAACTTACATACATGATCAATACAAATAAAGAAACAGATAATAAATTATATTAGCATCCAGTATAAAAATAAGCAACAAAAAAGCAAGAAAATAAATCTAAGGAAAATAGAAATATATACTTAACAAAAACAAAATATGAATCATGAGGAAAATGCAAAACAATACAGTTAACAAATAACCAAGAAGTTTCCTTTTTTAAAGAATATGAACAGAAAATCCATTAATTTACATAATCTTAAAGAATTCCAAGTATACATAATAGGAAATATGAGGAAGAGATCAACAGATAATGAATATACTTATAGTTAAAAGTGAGTACATTTCTGAACAAATATTTTCAAAACCTGGGTAAAATTGGTGATATCTGAGGAAGACATAATGTACTTAACACATCCCAGTTGTAACTGATACCTAAACATCACAAACACTATGTATGAATTTGTAAGACTTGTTCTAGAAAAGCACTTACATTTATATCTGGCTATTCCAGGACTTCTCCCTTAAACATCCCTCCTTCCCTTCCTTCTCCTCCATCTTCAATTACTTCTTCTTCTTCCCCTTCTCCTCCCCCTCCTCCTTCTCCTTCTACCACTTCCCCTTCTCTCTTCCTCCTTCCTCCCCAGTATGATAAAAGTTATTTCTCTTTCAGATGTTGATGTTGCCAATTATGATAATGACTTAAAACTAGTGAGGATTTATTTTATAAGCTGAAAGGCTTTCAGTCATTGATGGTGGTGGTTTGGTGGTGGTTTAGTCGCTAAGTCGTGTCCGACTCTTGAGACCCCATGGAGTGTAGCCCACCAGGCTCCTCTGTCCATGGGATTTTCCAGGCAAGAATACTGGAGTGGATTGCTGTTTCCTTCTCCACTGGATCTTCCCAACCCAGGAATTGAATCTGGGTGTCCTGCATTTCAGGCAGATTCTTTACCAACTGAGCTATGAGGGAAGCCCATTAAAAATACACTATTCATGATCATACCAGGAGTACAGGTGAAAGCAGAGACAAATGGTTCAGTTCAGTTCAGTTCAGTCTCTCAGTCGTGTCCGACTCTTTGCCACCCCATGAATTGCAGCACACCAGGCTTCCCTGTCCATCACCAACTCCTGGAGTTCATTCAGACTCACATCCATCCAGTCAGTGATGCCACCCAGCGATCTCATCCTCTGTCACCCTCTTCTCCTCCTGTCCCCAATCCCTCCCAGCATCAGAGTCTTTTCCAATGAGACAACTCTTTGCATGAGGTGGCCTTCAGCTTTAGTATCATTCCTTCCAAAGAAATCCCATGGCCGATGTCCTTCAGAATGGACTGGTTGGATCTCCTTGCAGTCCAAGGGACTCTCAAGAGTCTTCTCCAACACCACAGTTCAAAAGCATCAATTCTTCGGCACTCAGCCTTCTTCACAGTCCAACTCTCACATCCATACATGACCACAGGAAAAACCATAGACTTGACTAGACGAACCTTTGTTGGCAAAGTAATGTCTCTGCTTTTGAATGTGCTATCTAGGTTGGTCATAACTTTCCTTTCAAGGAGTAAGCGTCTTTTAATTTCATGGCTGTAGTCACCATCTGCAGTGATTTTGGAGCCCCCCAAAATAAAGTCTGACACTGTTTCCACTGTTTCCCCATCTATTTCCCATGAAGTGATGGGACTGGATGCCATGATCTTCATTTTCTGAATGTTGAGCTTTAAGCCAACGTTTTCACTCTCCACTTTCACTTTCATCAAGAGGCTTTTTAGTTCGTCTTCACTTTCTGCCATAAGTGTGGTGTCATCTGCATATCTAAGGTTATCAATATTTCTCCTGGCAATCGTGATTCCAGCTTTTGCTTCTTCCAGCCCAGTGTTTCTCATGATGTGCTTTGCATATAAGTTAGATAAGCAGAGTGACAATATACAGCCTTGACGTACTCCTTTTCCTATTGGGAACCAGTCTTAAAACAACCAAATAAATATGTTTGCACTTTTCAACAATAGAAACAAAATTAATGTAATATTGGCTTTAGGTTCATCCACCACACTACAACTGACTCAAATTTGTTCCTTTATGTGACTGAGTAATATTCCATTGTATATATGTACCACACTTCTTTATTCATTCATTGTCTATGAATATCTAGGGTGCTTCCATGTCCATGTTGTTCAGTTGCTCAGTTGTGTCTGACCCTTTGCAACTAACTCCATAGACTGAAGTACACCAGTCTTCCCTGTCCTTCACTGTCTCCCAGAGATTGGTGACATCATTTTATTTGGATAAATATTCATAATTGTGATTGCTGTGTTATATGATAATTCTATTTTTAATATTTTGAGGAGCTTTTATGCTGTTATCAATATTTACAGTACCAATTGGCATCCCTACCAACTGCATAATAATTTTACCTTTTATCCACATTACAAATACTTCTCTCTTGACCTTTGAAAATGACTATTCTAAAAAGTGTGAGGTGATATCTCACTGTGGTTTGGATTTGCACCTCCCTGATGACTAATGATGTTGAGCATCTTTTCACGTACTCATTGGTCATTTGTATATCTTCTTTGGAAAAATGTCTGCTCAAGTCCTGCATTAATATTTTTTATCAGATTATTTATTTTACTGTTGAGTTCTATGAGTTTCTTATTTACTTTTAATACTAGGCCTTATCTAATATATGGCTTGCAAAAAATTTCCTCTCATTCTGTAGGTTTCCTTTTCTTTTTTTTCTTTTACTATGTAGCAGTTTTTTAGTTATGTTGTAAATTCTACTTCTTAAATTTGCTCTTGTTGCTTGTGCTTTTGGCATCATATAAAAATATTACTTTTTAAAAATGTATTCTAATTATTTAAACTTAAAAAATAGAATTCGCCAATTTCTCCCATCCTGTTCTGACTTCTGGAAACCACCACCAATGTGTCTATTGCCTTGAATATTTATTTATTTATTTATAGAGTTCACATAAGAGAGGTCATAAGATACTTGTTTTTCCATGTCTGACATTTCTTTCAGCATGATTCCCTCCAGGTCCACATGTTGTCACAAATAGAAAAATCCCATGACTTTTTATGGCTGAATAATATTCTAGTGTGTGTATGTATACATACATGTGTGTATGTATATGTATGGATATACACTTGGATTTCCTTTCCATTTAGGTCATCACAGGGGACCAAACTAAGTTCCCTGTGATATACCGCTGCTTACCACTAGATCCATGTCCATTGAGTTGGTGATGCCATCCAACCATCTCATCCTCTGTTGTCCCCTTTCCTCCTGCCTTCAATCTTTCCCAGAATCAGGGTCTTTTCAAATGAGTCAGCTCTTCGCATCAGGTGTCCAAAGTATTAGAGTTTAGAGTATATATGTCAATGCTGCTCTCTCAATTCATACAACCTTTTCCTTCTTCCACTGTGTCCAGAAATCTGTTCTTAACATTTGCATCTCTATTTGTGCCTTAGAAAGAGGTTAATCAGTACCATTTTGCTAGATTCCAAATATATATGTTAATATATGATATATGCTTTTCTCTTTCAGACTTACTGCACTCTGTATAACTGGCTCTAGGTTCACCCATCACCCTACAACTGACTCAGATTTGTTCCTTTATATGGCTGAATAATAATCCATTGTATATATGTACCACACTTCTTTATCCATTGATCTGTCTATGGACATTTAGGTTGCTTACATGTCCTTGTTGATCAGTTGCTCAGTCATCTCCAACTCTTTGTGACTCCATAGATTTTAGTACGCCAGGCATCCCTCTCCTTTACTATCTCCCAGAGATTGTTCAAACTCATGTTCATTGACTTGGTGATGCCATCCATCCATCTCGTCCTCTGTCACTCACCTCTCCTGCCCTCAATCTTTCCCAGCATCAGGGTCTTTTCCAGTGACTTGGCTCTTCTCATCAGGTGGCCAGAATATTGGAGCTTCAGATACAGCATCAGTCCTTCCAATGAATATTCAGGTCTGATTTCCTCTAAGATTGACTGGTTGGATCTCCTTGAAGTCCAAGGGACTCTCAAGAGTCTTCTCCAACACCACAGTTCAAAAGCATCAGTTTTTCGGTTCTCAGCCTTCTTTATAGTCCAACTCTCACATCCATACATGACTACTGGAAAAACTATAGCTTTGACTAGGCGGACCTTTGTTGGCAAAGTGATGTCTCTATTTTTTAATACACTATCTAGGTTTGTCATGGGCTTCCCTGGTGGCTCAGACAGTAGAGAATCTGCCTGCAGTGTGGGAGACCTGGGTTCAATCCCTGGGTAGGGAAGATCCCCTGGAAGAGAGCATGGCAACCCACTCCTGTATTCTTGCCTGGAGAATTCCCCCATGGACAGAGGAGCCTGGTGGGCTGCAGTCCATGGGGTTGTGAAGTGTTAAACATGACTGAACTACTAAGCACCTGGATATTGGCCTCTAGCGCCTAGGTTTGTCATAGCTTTTCTTCCAAGGAGCAAGTGTCTTTTCATATCATGGCTGCAGTGATTTTGGAGCCCAAGAAAATAGTCACTGTTTCCATATTTTTCTCATCTATTTGCCATGAAGTGATGGGACCAGATGCCATAACTTTACTTTTTTGAATGTTGAGTTTTAAGCCAGGCTTTCCACTCTCCGCTTTGACCTTTATCAAGAGACTCTTTAGTTCTTCTTCACTTTCTGCCATTAAGATAGTGTCATCTGCATATCAGAGATTACTGTTTCTCCTGGCAATCTTGATTCCAGTTTGAGCTTCATCCAGCCTGGCATTTCACATGATGTGCTCTGCATATAAGTTAAATTTTTTGAACCAGTCCATTGTTCCATGTCTAGTTCTAACTGTTGCTTCTTGACCTGCATACATGTTTCACAGGAGGCAGGGAAGGTGATCTGGTATTCCCATCTCTTTAAGAAATTTCCACAGTTCGTTGATCCACAGTCAAAGGCTCTCACGTAGTCAATGAAGCAGAAATAGGTGTTTATTTGGAATTCTCTTCCTTTTCTATTATCCAGCAGAAATTGGTGATTTGATCTCTG
The DNA here is from genome assembly GCF_027580195.1 of Bos mutus. Taxonomy (NCBI): domain Eukaryota; kingdom Metazoa; phylum Chordata; class Mammalia; order Artiodactyla; family Bovidae; genus Bos; species Bos mutus. The sequence continues at coordinate 21,133 of NW_027219772.1, read as the reverse complement.
GTTCCTCTGGCTTTTCTAAATCTACCTTGTACATCTGGAAGTTCTCATTTCACATACTGGTGAAACCTAGCTTGAAGGATTTTGAGCATTACCTTGCTAGGATGTGAGATGAGAGGCATTGTGAAGTAGTTTGAGCATTCTTTGTCATTGCCCTTCTTTGGGATTGGAATGAAAACTGACCTATTAAAGCCTCACTGGGAGAATTTTGAGCATTACTTTGCTAGCATGTGAGATGAGTGCAATTGTGCAGTAGTTTGAACATTCTTTGGCATTGCCTTTCTCTGGGATTGGAATGAAAACTGACCTCTTCCAGTCCTGTGGCCACTGTTGAGTTTTCCAAATTTGCTGGCATATTGAGTGCAGCACTTTAACAGCATCATCTTTTAAGATTTGAAATAGCTCAACTGGAATTCCATCACCTCCACTACCTTTGTTTGTAGTAATGCTTCCTAAGGCCCATTTGACTTCACACTCCAGGATGTCTGGTTCTAGGTGAGTGATCACACTATTGGAATTACATGGGTCATTAAGAGCTTTTCTGTACAGTTCCTCTGTGTATTCTTGCCACCTCATCTTAATGTCTTCTGCTTTTGTTAGATCCATATCATTTCTGTCCTTTATTGTGTCCACCTTTGCATGAAATGTTCTCTTATTATCTCTAATTTTCTTGAAGAGATCTCTATTCTTTCCCATTTTATTGTTTTCCTCTATTTATTTGCATTGTTCACTTAAGAAGGCTTTCTTATCTCTCCTTGCTATTCTTTGGAACTCTCTGCATCCAGATGGGTATATTTTCTCTTTTCTCCTTTGTCTTTTGCCTTCCTTCTTTTCTCAGCTGTTTGTAAAGCCTTCCCAGACAACAATTTTGCCTGCTTGCATTTCTTTTTCTTGGGGATGATTTTGGTCACCACCTCCTGCACAATGTTATGAACCTCCATCCATAGTTCTTCAGGCACTCTATCTATCAGATTTAATCCCTTAAATCTATTTGACACATCCTCTGTATAATAAGGGATTTGATTTATGTCATACCTAAATGTCCTACGGATTTTCCCTACTTCTTTCCATTTAAGTCTGAATTTTGCAATATGGAACTCACGATCAGAGCCACAGTCACCTCCAGGTCTTTTTTTTTTTTTTTTTTGCTGACTGTATAGAGCTTCCCCATCTTTGGCTACAAAGAATATAATCAATCTGAATTCGTTATTGACCATCTGGTGATGTCCATGTTTGCAGTCGTCTGTTGTGTTACTGGAAGAGGATGTTTGCTATGACCAAGGGTTCTCTTGGCAAAACTCTGTTAGCCTTTGGCCTGCTTCATTTTGTAGTTCAAAGCCAAACTTGCCTTTTACTCCAGGTATCTCTTGACATCCCACTTTTGCATTCCAGTCTCCTATGATGAAAGGAGCACCTTTTTTTTTTTCTTTTTTCTTTTTTTAGTGTTAGTTCTAGAAGGTCTTGTAGGTCTTCATAGAACCATTCAACTTCAGCTTCTTTGGTATTAGTGGTTGGGGCACACCCTGGCTATTGTAAATAGTCCTGATATGAATATTGGGGCACATGTGTCTTTTTGAATTATGGTTTTATCAGAGTATACGACCAGTAATGGGATTTCTGGGTCATATGGTAGTTTTACTCCTATTTTGTAAACAACATCTCTGTACTGTTTTCCAGAGTGGCTGTATCAATTTACATTCCCACCAGCAGTCCAAGAGGGTTCCCTTTTCTCTACATCTTCTTTAGAATTGATTGTTTGTTAATGTTTTGCTGATGGCCATTCTGACCAGTGTGAGGTGATACCTCATTGTAGTGTTGATTTGCATTTCTGTCAATACTTTGGCCACCTGATGTGAAGATCTGACTCATTTGAGAAGACCCTGATGCTGGGAAAGATTGAGGGCAGGAGGAGAAGGGGACGACAGAGGATGAGATGGTTGAACGCATCACTGACTCAATGGACATGGGTTTGGGTAGCCTCTGGCATTTGGTGATGGATAAAGAGGCCTGGAATGGTGTGGTTCATGGGGTCACAAAGAGTTGGACACGACTGAGCGACTGAAGTGAACTGAAATGAATGATGAGTGACTCTGATCATCTTTTCAAGTGTTTATTGTCTACCTGTCTGTCTTGTTTGGAGAAATGTCTGTTTAGGTCTTCTGCCCATTTTTTGACTGGGTTGTTTGTTTTTTTGATATTGAGTTGAAAGCATTTCTTGTTTGAGATTAATCCTTTGTCAGTTACTTCATTTGCATTTACTTTATCCCTTGTTGACTGTCATCTTTTCATCTTGCTTATAGTTTCCTTTGCTGTATAAAAGGTTTTAAGTTTAATTAGATTCTATTTGTTTATTTTTATTTCCATTACTCTAGGATTTAAGCCTATGTTTTCCTCTAAGAGTTTAATAGTGTCTAGTGTCCATCATTTTGAGTTTATTTTTGTGTATGCTGTTAGGAAGAGTGTTCTAGTTTCATTCTTGTACACGTAGCTGTCCAGTTTCCCCAGCACCAGTTATGAAGAGGCTGCCTTTTCTTTATTGTATATTCTTGGCTCCTGTGTCAAAGATAAGGTGTCCATAGGTGCACGGGTTTATCTCTGGGCTTTCCATCTTGTTCCATTGGTGTATATTTCTGTTTTTGTGCCAGTACCATGCTGTCTTGATTATTGTAGCATTGTAGTGTAGTCTGAAGTCAGGACAGTTGATTCTTTCAGCTCCATGTTTCTTTCTCAAGATTGCTTTGGATATTTAAGTCTTTTGTGTTTCCATACAAACTGTAAACGTTTTTGTTCTAGTTCTGTGAAAAATACTATTGGTAATTTGATAGGGATTGCATTGAGTCTGTAGATTGCTTTGGGTAGTATACTTATTTTCATGAAATTTATTCTTCAAATCTAAGAGCATGGTATATTTATCTATCTGTTTATGTTGTCTTTGATTTCTTTCATCCATGTCTTATAGTTTTCTGCATATAGACCTTTTGTCTCCTTACTTTGGTTTATTCCTAGGTATTTTATTCTTCTTGTTGTAATGGTGAATGGAATTGTTTCCTTATGAATTGTGTGAATTATTATATTTTAGATACTAACCTCTTATTAGATATATTGTTTGAAAATATCTCCCATTCAATTGGCAGCACTTTCACTTTTTTTTAAAATTTTATTTTATTTTTAAATTTTACAATATTGTATTAGTTTTGCCAAATATCGAAATGAATCCGCCACAGGTATACCCGCGTTCCCCATCCTGAACCCTCCACCCTCCTCCTCCCCCTCCCCTCCTCTGGATCGTCCCAGTGCACCAGCCCCAAGCATCCAGTACCGTGCATCGAACCTGGACTGGCGACTCATTTCATACATGATATTATACATGTTTCAATGCTATTTTCCCAAATCTCCCCACCCTCTCCCTCTCCCACAGAGTCCATAAGACTGATCTATACATTGGTGTCTCTTTTGCTGTCTTGTACACAGGGTTATTGTTTCCATCTTTCTAAATTCCATATATATGCGTTAGTATACTGTATTAGTGTTTTTCTTTCTGGCTTACTTCACTCTGTATAGTTTACTTCACTGTGAAAAGCTTTTTACTTTGATGCAGTCCCCTGTGTTTATTTTTACTTTTGTTTCCCTTGTCTGAAGAGATACATTCAAAAACATGACACTAATACTGATATCAACAAGTATTGCATATTTTTACAAGTTTTATGATTTGTGGTCTTACATTTAAGCTTTTATTCCATTTTCAATTTATTTTTTTTACATGGTATGAGAGAGTTGTCCTGTTTGATTTTTTTGCATATAGTTTTCCAGTTTTGCCAAAACAATTTATTGAAGAGGCAGTCTCCCCCATTTTCTATTCCTGCCTCCTTTGTCATAGATTAATTGCCCATATGTAATTGTGGTTTCATTTCTCCACTTTCTATTCTTCTCCACTGACCTATGTATCTGATTTTATACCAGTACTGTACTGTTTTCATCACTGTGGCTTTGTAGTATAGTTTGAAATCAAGGAACGTGCTTACTCCAGTTTTGTTCTGTTTTCTCAAGATTGTTTTGAACTTTAGGGTCTATTGTGTTTCCATACAAATTTTAGAATTATCTGTTCTAGTTTTATAAAAGTTGCTATAATATTTGGTTAGGGATTTCATGCAATCTGTAGAATGCCTTAGTTAGTATGAACATTTTAACATATTAATTCTTCCAGTGAATGAACATAGTATAGCATTTGATCTGTTTGTGTCATTTTCAACTTATTGCATCAGTGTATAATAGTTTTCTAAGTACAAATCTTTTATCTCTGTAGTTAATTTATTCCTTTGTTGCTGTTCAGTCACTCAGTTGTGTCTGACTCTGCAACCCCATGGCCTGCAGCATGCCAGGCTTATCTAGGAGATCACCATCTCCTAGACCTTGCTCAAACTCATGTCCATTGAGTCAGTGATACCATTCAACCATCTCGTCCTCTGTCGTCCCCTTCTCCTTCTATCCTTCCCAGCATCAGGGTCTTTTCTAATGAGTTGGTTCTTCACATCAGGTGGCCAAAGTATTGGAGTTTCAGATTCAACATCAGTCCTTCCAATGAATATTCAGGATTGATTTCTTTTAAGATTGACTGGTTTGATCTCCTTGCAGTCCAAGGGACTCTCAAGAGTCTTCTCCAACATCACAGCTCAAAAGCATCAATTCTTCAGGGCTCAGCTTTCTTTATGGTCCCACTCTCACATCCACACATGACTACTGGAAAAACCATAGCTTTGACTATACAGACCTTTGTTGGCAAAGTAAAGTCTCTGCTTTTGAAGACACTGTCTAGGTTTGTCATAGCTTTTATTTCAAGGGGCAAATGCCTTTTAAGTTCATGGCTGTAGTTACCATCTGCAGCAATTTTGGACCCCAAGAAAATAAAGTCTGTCACTGTTTCTATTGTTTCCCCATCTATTTGCTATTAAGTGATGGGACTGTATGCCATGATTTTAGTTTTTGAATGATGAGCTATAAGACAGTTTTTCACTCTCCTTTTTTACCTTCATCAGGAGACTCTTTAGTTCCTGTTTGCTCTCTGCCATAGGGGTGGAGTCATTCGCATATCTGAGGTTATTGATATTTCTTGCTGCAATTTTGATTCCAGCTTATGTTTCATTCAGCATGGCATTGTTTGTTTTGAAATCCATTTTGTCTGATATAAGTATTACTCTACCAGCTTTCATTTTGTTTCCATTTGCATGGAATACTTTTTCCAATCCATCACTTTCAGTCCATGTCTGTTCTTAGATCTAAAGGGAGATTCTTGTAGGCAGCATATATGTTAGTATTTTTTTTTAATCAATTCAACCATTCTATGTTTTTTGATGGGAGTATTTAGCCTATTCATATTTAAAATAATTATTTAGAAGTATGTTAACTTTTTGGGGTTGTTTTTGCAGTGAATTTTTGTTGTTGTTGTTCCTTTCTTCTTTTGCTCTCTTCCCTTGTGATTTGATGACTACTTTTAGTGTTTGTTTGTTCCTTTTTCTTTGTGTGTGTGTATCTATTATAGATTTGTGGTTTATTGTTACCGTGGGGTTTGTTGTTTTGTTGTTTAGTCGCTAAGTCATGTCTGACTTTTTTGCGACCCTATAGACTGTAGCCCGCCAGAATCCTTTGTCCAAGGGATTTCCCAGGCAAGAATACTGGACTGGGTTGCCATTTCCTGCTCCAACCGTGGGATTTACATATAGCTACATATCACTATGTTAAGTTGCTGATCTCTTAAGTTCAAATACATTTTAACAACTCTGCATTTTTATTGCCCCAATGTTTACTGTTTTAACATATTTTATATTTTTTGCATCTTTAACTACTTATGGTGAATATAGATACTTTTACTACTTTTGTGTTTTATCTGTGTGTGTGTGTGTGTGTGTGTGTGTGTGAGTCACTTAGTTGTGTCCGACTCTTGGCAGCTCCCTAGACTGTAGCCCACCAGGTTCCTTTGTCCATGGAACTCTCCAGGCAAGAATACTGGAGTGGGTTGCCAGTGTGTTTTACCTGCTAATTGACTATCTTTACTGTATATTTGCCTTCAGCAATGAGATTTTTTCTTTTATAATTTTCACATTTCATTTTATATTTTGCATAGAGACGTCTCTTTAAAATTTCTTCTAAAGCTGGGTTTCGGGTGCTGAACTTCTTTCAGCTTTTACTTGTCTGCAAAACCTTTGATCTTTCCTTCAAATGTGAATGATAGTCTCGCTGGGTAGAGTGTTCTAGTTGCTAGGTTTTTGCCTTTTACACTTTAAACATACTATGCCATTACCTTCTGGTCTCCAGAGTTTTGCTGAAAAAGACAACTGAGAGCTTTATGGGAGTTCCCTTTATGTAATATGCTTTTTTCCTTGCTTTTTTTTTAAAAAAAATGTTCTCTCTTTATCTTTAATTTTTTTTTTTCTATTTTAATTGTGGTCCTCTTTGGGTTAACTCTGTGATTCATGGGTATGGGTGTTTGTTTCCTTTCTCAGGTTAAGGAAATTTTTAGCTATCACATCTTCAAATATATTTCCTGCCCCTTTCTTTCTCTCTTCTCATTCTGGGATCCCTATAATGCAAATGTTAATAAGCCTGATGTTGTCCCTGACAGCTGCTAAACTGGATTCATTTTTAATTATTTTTTCCTCTTCAGTTTGAGTGATTTCCATTCTTTTTTTCTCAGTTCACTAATGCATTTCTTCATATCATCTAATCTAATGTTGATTCCTTCTAGTGTATTTTCTATTTGTTATTGTATTTTTCATCTCTATTTGATTATTCTGTATATATTCTAATTCTCTATTAAACTTTCACTGCGTTTCTCCATTCTGTTCCCTAGTTATTTCAGTGTCTTCATAATCATTAGTCTGAACTCTTTATTGGGTAGACTGATTATCTCCACTTTACTTAGTTCTTCTACTGGAGGGTTATCTTTTTCCTTCATTTGGAACATATTCCTCTGTTGCCTCATTTTTCCAAATTTGCTGGTTTATTTCTATGTATTTAGTGGGTTGGTTACTTTTCTGATCTTGGAGAAGTGGGTGTTTTTTTTTTTTTTTTTTAGGAGACATCCTATGTATCCCAATAATGCAGTCTCCTCTGGTCACCAGAGCTGTATGCTCTTGGGCTTCTCCTTATGTGGGCTGTGTGGGCCACTCTATATAGTGGGATGATTATTGTTGACACTGTGGTATGCATGGTTGGCCCCTGGTCTGGTTGGTTGTCAGGCCCTAAATTGTGCAGAGGCTGCTGGTCATTGGTAGGACAACTGAGGTCACAAAGGAGCTGGCTTTGGAGCTCTGAGAGACTCCAGGGCTAGTGCTGGCCCACTGGTGAGAAGAGCTGGCTTCTTAATTGGCTGGTTGTGGGACCAGGGGTCCTGAGCCTAGGGTTGGTCTGTTAGTGGATGGATCTGCTTTCTGACATCACTGGCTACATGATCTGGTATGTCCCCAAACTGATAACAGTCCATGGGTGGGTAGGTCTTGATCTCTGTGTGTCTGAATTGGTCCAGAGTATCTGGGAGCTAGTGTCAGCCTAATGGTGGACAGGGACTAGGGGGTCCTAGGGATTGTATTTGCTTACTGGTAGCCTGAACCACATCCCATGGTCTCTGTCTACAGGACTCTGGAGTCCCAAAGCTGGTATTTTCATGCTTGTTGGTGGAGCCAGTTGTTGACACAGCTGGCTGAGGACCTTGGGATATTCCAAAACTTGTATCAGTTCCCTGATGGGTGGAACAAGATACCAAGACAGCAGCCAAAGGGACCCAAGATGTTCCAGAGTTGGTATTGGCCTCTTGTTGGATTGGGCCTTGGCCCGGGGAATCCTGGGGTTGGTACTTGCTAACTAACAGGTGAGGCTGGTCTCAGGGCTAGTGCTGGCCCACTGGTGTGCAGGGTTAGGTTCTGGGCTCTCTGATGGAAAAGACTATGTTTCATTCAGCTGAGGGATCAGGGGATCTTAAAGTAGTGGTCCTGTAGATGAGTGAGGCTGTGTTACCTCCTAGCTAGTTGCTTGGTCTGAGGCATTCCAGTACTGATGCAAACAAGCTTGTAGGTGGAGTCAGGTTCCAGTGCTAATAAGTTGAAAGAAGGAATCCAAAATGGCCCTTGCTAGTCTCAGCATCCATTTGGTACAACAAGCTCCCCAAATTGGCTTCCACCAGTGTATATGTCCAGTGTCTATGCTGCTTCTAGGCGAGGCTCTCCAAAAACAGCAGGTGGGCCTAAACTACAATCTTTCCAAATTATTGCTTCTTTTCTGGCTGCTAAAGCATGTGAGATATTGTGTATATCCTTTAATAGTGGAGTCTCATCTATGGAGCCTTATATGTGCATGGTCAGTCACTCAGAAATGTCCAATTCTTTGAGACCCCCATGGACTGTAGTCCACCAGACTCTTCTGTCCATGGGATTCTCCAGGCAAGAATACTGGAGTGGGTTGCCATTTCCTCTTCCAGGGTATCTTCTTGACCCAAGGATTGAACCCACTTCTACAGCTCCTGCATTGGCAGGCAGATTCTTTACCACTGAGCCATCTGAGAAACCCCTCCACAACCCTGTCGGTCTTCCAGAATTAAACTATACTGGCCTTCAAATGCGATTGTTCTGGGGGCTCATCTTTCTGGTGCAAGACCCCTGGGCTGGGGTGCCCAGTGTGGGACTCAGATCCCTCGATCTTTGTGGAGAACTTCTGTCATTTTAATGATCCTCTCATTTGTGGGTCTTCATTATATCAACTTGATTATTATTAACTCCTTCCCTCCTACCCATTTCATTATGGTTCCATCTTTATAGCTTTAGTTGTAGATCTTTTCTGCTAGATCTCAGGCTTTATCATCAATCCTTGATCTGTAAATAGTTGTTAGTGTGCCCATGGTACAAGGTGAGCTCAGGGTCTTCCTACCCACCACCTTGACTGCAAACTCTTAAAGAATAGATCTTAAGTCCCCATATCAAAAGAGAATGATGATTATATGATGGGAAAGAAGTGTTAGGTAATACTATATCAGTTCAGTTCAGTCTCTCAGTCGTGTGCGACTCTTTGCGACCCCATGAATCGCAGCACGCCAGGCCTCCCTGTCCATCACAAACTCCCGGAGTTCACCCAGACTCATGTCCATCGAGTCAGTGATGCCATCCAGCCATCTCATCCTCTGTCGTCCCCTTCTCCCCCTGCCCCCAATCCCTCCCAACATCAGAGTCTTTTCCAATGAGTCAACTCTTCACATGAGGTGGCCAAAGTACTAGAGTTTCAGCTTTAGCATCATTCCTTCCAAAGAAATCCCAGGGCTGATCTCCTTCAGAATGGACTGGTTGGATCTCCTTGCAGTCCAAGGGACTCTCAAGAGTCTTCTCCAACACCACAATTCAAAAGCATCAATTCTTCAGCGCTCAACCTTCTTCAGAGTCCAACTCTCACATCCATACATGACCACTGGAAAAACCATAGCCTTGACTAGATGGTCCTTTGTTGGCAAAGTAATGCCTCTAATTTTGAATATGCTATCTAGTTTGGTCATAACTTTCTTTCCAAGGAGTAAGCATCTTTTAATTTCATGGCTTCAGTCACCATCTGCAGTGATTTTGGAGCCCCCCCAAATAAAGTCTGACACTGTTTCCACTGTTTCCCCATCTATTTCCCATGAAGTGATGGGACTGGATGCCATGATCTTTATTTTCTGAATGTTGAGCTTTAAGCCAACTTTTTCACTCTCCACTTTCACTTTCATCAAGAGGCTTTTTAGTTCGTCTTCACTTTCTGCCATACGGGTGGTGTCATCTGCATATCTGAGGTTATTGATATTTCTCCTGGCAATCTTGATTCCAGCTTGTGTTTCTTCCAGTCCAGCATTTCTCATGATGTACTCTGCATATAAGTTAAATAAGCAGGGTGACAATATACAGCCTTGATGTACTCCCTTTCCTATTTGGAACCAGTCTGTTGTTCCATGTCCAGTTCTAACTGTTGCTTCCTGACCTGCATACAGATAGATTTCTCAGCAGGCAGATAAGGTGGTCTGGTATTCCCATCTCTTTCAGAATTTTCCACAGTTTATTGTGTTCCACACAGTCAAAGGCTTTGGCATAGTCAATAAAGCAGAAATAGATGTTTTTCTGGAACTCTCTTGCTTTTTCCATGATCCAGCAGATATTGGCAATTTGATCTCTGGTTCTTCTGCCTTTTCTAAAACCAGCTTGAACATCAGAAAGCTCACGGTTCACATATTGCTGAAGCCTGGCTTGGAGAATTTTGAGCATTACTTTACTAGCATGTGAGATGAGTGCAATTGTGTGGTAGTTTGAGTATCTTTGGCATTGACTTTCTTTGGGATTGGAATGAAAACTGACCTTTTCCAGTCCTGTGGCCACTGCTTAGCTTTCCAAATTTGCTGGCATATTGAGTGTAGCACTTTCACAACATCATCTTTCAGGATTTGAAATAGCTCAACTGGAATTCCATCACCTCCACTAGCTTTGTTCGTAGTGATGCTTTCTAAGGCCCACTTGACTTCACATTCCAGGATGTCTGGCTCTAGGTGAGTGATCACACCATCGTGATTATCTTGGTCGTGAAGATCTTTTTTGTACAGTTCTTCTGTGCATTCTTGCCATCTCTTCTTAATATCTTCTGCTTCTGTTAGGTCCATACCATTTCTGTCCTTTATTGTGCCCATCTTTGCATGAAATGTTCCCTTGGTATCTCTAATTTTCTTGAAGAGATCTCTAGTCTTTCCCATTCTGTTGTTTTCCTCTAATTCTTTGCACTGATCACTGAGGAAGGCTTTCTTATGTGTTCTTGCTATTCTTTGGAACTCTGCATTCAGATGCTTGTATCTTTCCTTTTCTCCTTTGCTTTTCACTTCTCTTCTTTTCACAGCTATTTGTAAGGCCTGCCCAGACAGCCATTTTGCTTTTTTGCATTTCTTTTCCATGGAGATGGTCTTGATCCCTGTCTCCTGTACAATGTCACGAACCTCATTCCATAGTTGATCAGGCACTCTATCTATAAGATCTAGTCCCTTAAATCTATTTCTCACTTCCACTGTATAATCATAAGGGATTTGATTTAGGCCTTTGACTGTGTGGAACACAATTAGCTGTGGAAAATTCTGAAAGAGATTGAAATACCAGACCACCTGACCTGCATCTTGAGAAATTTGTATGCAGGTCCGGAAGCAACAGTTAGAACTGGACATGGAACAACAGACTGGTTCCAAATAGGAAAAGGAGTACATCAAGGCTGCATATTGTCACCCTGCTTATTTAACTTATATGCAGAGTACATTATTAGAAATGCTGGACTGGAAGAAGCACAAGCTGGAATCAAGATTGCCAGGAGAAACATCAATAACCTCAGATATGCAGATGACACCACCCTTATGGCAGAAAGTGAAGACTAGTGAACTAAAAAGCCTCTTGATGAAAGTGAAAGTGGAGAGTGAAAAAGTTGGCTTAAAGCTCAACATTCAGAAAATAAAGATCATGGCATCCAGTCCCATCACTTCATGGAAATAGATGGGGAAATAGTGGAAACAGTGTCAGACTTTATTTTTGGGGGCTCCAAAATCACTGCAGGTGGTGACTGCAGCCATGAAATTAAAAGACGCTTACTCCTTGAAAGAAAAATTATGTCCAACCTAGATAGCATATTCAAAAGCAGAGACATTACTTTGCCAACAAAGGTCCGTCTAGTCAAGTCTATGGTTTTTCCAGTGGTCATGTATGGATCTGAGAGTTTGACTGTGAAGAAAGCTGAGCGCTGAAGAATTGATGCTTTTGAACTGTGGTGTTAGGGAAGACTCTTGAGAGTCCCTTGGACCTGTCCATTCTAAAGGAGATCAGTCCTGAGTGTTCATTGGAAGGACTGATGCTAAAGCTGAAACTCTAGTACTTTGGCCACCTCATGCGAAGAGTTGACTCATTGGAGAAGACCCTGATGCTGGGAGGAATTGGAGGCAGGAGGAGAAGGTGACGACAGAGGATGAGATGGCTGGATGGCATCACCGACTGGATGGACATGAGTTTGAGTAAACTCTGGGAGTTGGTGATGGATGGGGGGCCTGGCACGCTGCGATTCATGGGGTCGCAAAAAGTTGGACATGACTGAGTGACTGAACTGAACTGAGCTGAACCCTTATACATCATAGAATTATTTAATCAGGCACATCTTTGTTTCCTATTTAAGATTCAGAGAAAGTAGTAAACCGCCTTGATTTTGACTGAAGTAGCAGTAAGATGTTAGTCAGTTATCAATAATCCTGAACATAAACTTGGCTCTCATACTCCATTGGATATACCACTCTTTTAAACAAAATCCCAGTACACAAGTGCTTCAACTGTTATTGCAGCATTTCTTGCAGAGGGGGCAAATAACTAGGAGACACAGTGTACCAGGCCAACAGATGGATGACTGAAGAGATTATGGTAAAATTACTACAAGGGACATCATTCAGTCATTATAATGAAAGAATTACAGTTATAGGTCAAGTAAATATTATTGCTAATTAGGAAAAAGAATGAAGTGAAAATTTTATATAGAAGGATCTTTATTTTTAATGAAACGGAGTAGAAATCTTTATGGTCTATCTAAACACATCCATGCAGATACACCCAGTAAGTCCACTCTTAAATGGTGACCCTAGAGATCTGTATTGTGTTCTTAGAGGACAGGTACAGAAAGACTGATAAGAGCTCTGCTTTTTTTGTTTATTTTTATGGAAAGAAAAAAGGAAGCTGCAAAAGTCTGGATCATCAGGAGAAAGATAAATTGCAAATACTGACAGAAATAGTATACAACATGAAAGGGACCTCGAGCTACATTTGCCAACTTGCAAAGACATTCTAAAAATTCCTATATAATGTATACTAGCATAGAAATAGGTAGCAAATATGTACAACTCGACCTGGATATAATAGTTACTGAATTCATGACAGCAAACCCCACTAAAGAAGGAGAGAGTGGTGTTAATCTGGGAAGAGGTAAAATGAAGGCTTGGGGCTTTCCAGGTGGTGCCAGTGGTGAAGAACTCACCTGCCAAAGCAGAAGACATAAGAGACACTGGTTCGACCCCTAGGTCGGGAAGATCCCAGGAGGAGAAATGTCAGCCCACCCCAGTATTCCTGCCTGGGGAATCCCATGGACAGAGGAGGTTGGTGGGCTACAGTCCATTGGGTCACAAAGAGTCAGATACGACTGGAGTAACTTAGCATGGACGCAATGTAAAAATGAGAGCAGAGTAGGGCCTAATTTTTAAATCTGACATAGCCAGGCATTGGTTATGCAGATGTTTGTAATATTAATCTTATTCTTATCCCTATGTTTGTGATTAATTTGCAGTAAAAATTTCTATTCTCAAACCCAGAAAATAATCCTCAAAAGTAACTACATAGCTTTTGTTTCATGATGGTAGGATTCACATGCTATAGTATTCCTGACAAATCTTAATTCTGAGAAATTGTAAAATAAGTCCACACTTACACTGTGAAATGATTCAGAGAAATTTTTCTTCAACAGACTAGAAATAATGAAGAGTCCTTGAAAGAGAGCCATCAGATGCGGTCAGACTCACTTGTTCAAGTAGTAGTGGCCTGCAGTCTGTTCAATGGTTCTTGTAAATGAAGTAACTAGCCCAAGTGCCCTCTCTGCCCTTGGGAGGCACTTGCAAGAATCAGAGCAGGGACTACAGGCAACTTAAAAATGATTAGTTAGAGCTTAGGAGTGGTGTGGGTGACCCCTGCATTTCCATCTCTATCTTACCCCCAGCATTTACAACCAGGTCGTGAACTTAGGCTACAGCCAAGACAATATCTGGAACAGGAGGGTTACTAGACAACCCCAGGGAAGAACAGGGTGCATTGACACCCACAAGAATTACTGGCAAGTTATCCAGTCCAGTGTCATAACCCACTCTAGTCCCTCCCAATACTTTCACTGAAAATATGGCAATAATATAAATTCACCTGAACAGTAATCATAGTTCTTATTCACTAGGCACTCCCAAGGAGTGAGGTACACATATGCCTTATGCTTTAGTTTACTTTTGCTGATGTAACAAAGTACTACAAATTTAATGGCTTAAGGCAATCAAATTTACTATTTTAGAGTTCTAGGAGTCAGAAGTCTAAAATGTGCCTGCAGGCCTATGTTCCTCTTGGAGCCTTTAGGGGAGAATCCATTTCTTTGTCTGCTCCAGCTTCTAGAGGACTCCTACATTCTTAAGCTCATACACTTTTCCTCCATCAACAAGGCCAGGAATGTAGCATCTTCTCTCCTCTTTGATCTCTGCTTCCACCCTATGTGTTTTCATGAATCTAACCTGGCTGTCCTCCTTCTATAAGGACTCTATGTTTACCTTGGGTCCCAGATAAACCTCCTCTAAAGATCCTGAACTTAATCACGCCTACAAAATTCCCTTTCACCATATAAGGTAGCATATTCACAGATTCTGGGGATAGGGATGTGGACATCTTTGAGAACTAGGCAGAAATTATCAACCTACCTCATCTTGCATGAGTTATCTTCCTTTAATCTTCACAATACCACTGTGATATGCTTGTTCACAGATGGAGAAACTGAGGCCTATGAAGGTTAAATAATGTGCTGGACTTGACACAGCTTGGAAGAGGTGAAGTCAAGTATCGAAAATCTAGTAAGGTGAGTAAGGATCCTTGCCTTGACCTTCCACACCTCTGTCCCCTTTTTCACATCTTTCCTTTCTGTTCTTATCCCAAGGGATCAAGAACACTTCGTTTCAGGTTAAGCCTCCTTGCACCACCAAATGTGTACTCAATTGGAGCAGTTGTGAGGTATGCTATTGGCAGCAGGTGGAACTTAGAAATCTGAAAGTGTGAGCCCCAATACTGACATTCAACAGGAGAGTTAATCTCTCTCTAGCTTCACTGGTATTTGAAAGTTGCTATAAAGATTCCAGTTTGGAGATAGTTTAGGCACATAGTTTACCACAGCAATGTTAGTCTCCCTCCCCTCTTTGTACTTCTCAGGCCCTCACAAGTCACTGATCTTCTTTTGTCATGTGCTACTTACTCCAGACAGACCTGTGGTCCACAATGTCCCAAGCCATGGTTTTATGATTCCCTCCTGTTAATATCATGCCTGGCAATATTCTTGCTATTAAAAACACTGTGCTTCTTGACTAATAACCTCTGTGGCCTGCCTTACATAAACTTGATTTTTCTTAAGCTTTTGGGAACACTGAAAGTAGCTCACAATCTAAAGCCTGTTCCTTTTAGGAAAGCTGTTAACAGCTGCAGCCCGAGGTTGTGCTCTGCTTAAGCATAGGCTCTGATTTACCCAGGAGCTGTGCAGAGTTGCCTTGCCTTGTTTCAGGTTGGAGCAAAGGTTCACTAAGCTGAATAGTGACAGTGAAATGGTACCCTCTCACAGTCAGCTGGTTGGTTGGCAGAAGGCAATGCAACAGCAAGCATACACCACCTCAAGTTGGTTTATGGAGAGCATTCACCAAGAGGAGGTCTTGGTATAAGGAAAACTTGAGTTAGAAAGTGACTCTTGGAAGAAAATAAGTTTGCTGGATTGTATTTCCATCAGAATGGAGAAATACAAGTAACCTCAGATATGCATATGGCACTAACCTAAAGGCAGAAAGCAAAGGGGAACTAATGAGACTCTGATGAAGGTGAAAGAGGAGAGTAGGAGGGGACATGGGTAAACCTATGACTGATTTGTGTTGATGTTTGGTAGAAACCAAGGCAATTCTGTAAAGCAATTATCCTTCAATTAAAAATAAATAAAACTTTGAAAAGCTGGCTTAAAACTCAATATTCAAAAAACTAAGATCATGGCATCTAGTCCCATCACTTTATGGCAAATAGAAGGGGAAAAAATGGAAACAGTTGCAGACTTTATTTTCTTGAGCTCCAAAATCACTGTGGACTATGATTTTAAAAGTTGCTTGCTCCTTTAACTAAAAGCTATGACAAACATAGACAGTGTATTAAAAAGCAAAGACATCACTTTGCTGACAAAGTCCATATAGTCAAAGCTATGTTTTTTCCAGTAGTGATGTAGGAATGTGAGTTGGACCATAAAGAAGGATGAGCACCAAAGAATTTATGCTTTTGAACTGTAGTGTTGGAGAAGACTCTTGAGAGTCCCTTGGACTACAAGGAGATCCAACCAGTCCATCCTAAAGGAAATCAACCCTGAATATTCATTATAAGGACTGACGCTGAAGCCCCAATATTTTGGCCATTTGATGTGAAGAACTGACTCATTGGAAAAGACCCTGATGCTGTGAAAGATTGAGGGCAGGAGAAGTGGGCAACAG
Source organism: Bos mutus (assembly GCF_027580195.1). NCBI lineage: Eukaryota > Metazoa > Chordata > Mammalia > Artiodactyla > Bovidae > Bos > Bos mutus. The sequence continues at coordinate 4,821 of NW_027219772.1, read as the reverse complement.
AGGAAGAAATGGTTGGATGGCATCATGGACTCAATGGACATGAATTTGAGCAAACTCTGGGAGTTAGTAAAGTTCAGGGAAGCTTGGTGTGCTGCAGTCCATGGGGTAACAAAGAGTTAGACATGACTGAGTGACTGAACAACAAGAACATCAGAATGGAGAAGCTATTTGAAACAATATGGGTGGTTTTGTAATACTCTGATCACACAGATTCACAAATTGCAAACACAAAACAAATGAATAGAAAACATACAAAGAAGAAACAACTGAACTCAGAGGAAACTGCTCTAACTCAGGGTCACTGGAACATGCTGTTGGATTTGCAGAGAGCCTGACAAGAAGCCTCACATCCAAAGCAAGAGCGACTACTTTCCTGCTTGTTCAGAGGACAAGTCAAAGAACACAGATGTTAGGTAAACTCATGAAGCTTGTAAGTGACAGGTGCTAGGCCAGGACTCACATTCCCATGTCTGGGTTCAATGCTTGTTCTTCAATACCAGGCATTCCCTTTCTACACATGTACAGAGGACTAGACCTTGCTGGGTGAGATGCAGTTGGCAATTCTGCTTTCTTAAAGGGACATACTTTCCCACTCATGAATTTATTCACTGGGTGAAGTCATATCCTATTCCACCTACCCTATCAAGGGCTAGGGCATATCAGGGGGAGAGTTAGGGTCCCTTCCTGCATTGTGATTACAATCTGAAATCCTGTCAAGCAAATATTTAATATCTTCCAGCCAAACAGTTATAAATATTCATTTCCTTTTAAAAAGTTCAGGCAAAATCTTCCTTGTCGTGTATTCCTTCAACGTTCATTTGTTTATTAAATTCTGCCCTCACACATTGCTTGAAACACCTTCAGAGAGACAAAGGCTGTGCTTTTTGTGTGATAAGTGCTTTGTGTTTGTTATCTCATTTAAGTCTCACAACCCTATGAGACCACTGGTACTGTAATTAACCCAATTTATAGATGAGGCAATGGAGGCTCAGAGAAGTCAACTGACTTGTGCAAAATAATGTCTTTGGAAAGACATAAGTAAAGTACAAAGTGCTTGCTATAGAGAGCAAAAACGGGTTCATTACTCTTTTGCGCAGATGAAGAGGAGCTTCATGGAGGAAGAGGCCTCTGGGCAAGCAGTTGGAATTTAGGTAGTTGGAGATGTGAGAAAAGGCAATTCATGCAGAGGAAACAGTGAGCCACTGTTTCAGTGACCTGAAATGGATAGAATTCAGAGTAGGCTTTGAATTATGTTTGGATAACAGAATGAAAGAAAGAAGAAAAATAAGTCAGATATTCACGTAGACAGGAGCAAAGAAACCTTGGCGCCAACTTGAACTCCACCACCCACTCCGTATTCACTACTTTCATCCAATCAGTCTCTAAAGCCTGTCAACGAGCACCTTTAAAATGTCTTTCTGTCTTTCCATCCCCATGGCAACCACCTTAAGGCTCACTTTCATTCTCTCTTACTTCTTACTCTAAATACTTCCTAAATGACCTGCCAGACAATCGTCTGCTCCTTTGTGGCTGTACAAATGCAAGTCTGATTCTGTCAGTGCCCTGCTTAATAATCTCATGAATATATAACACTATAAAGGCTCTGCACCTGGAATTATAGACACTTTCCAAGACAGGGAAGGAGAGCTGGGACTAGCTGATTCCTTGCAAGAATACACTCAGGCGCCTACCACACTGTCTCATATACACCCTCAGCCTAAAAATGGAGTAGATACACACTCTTTCCCAAGACCTGCCAACCAATCTCGTACAAGACTGAAAAATGAAAGAACGCTAATCTATTTACTTCTTGTTGCATACCCCAGCCCTCACCAATCCCAAATCATCTTTTCTGCCTTAGTCCCACCCCTGCCTTGACTTGTCCGTTCTTCTATCTGACAGCGGAAGTCTGCCTGAACGAACCGCCCACTTCCTTTTCGAGTTTGGAGATTGCGTGGCAGGTTAGGTGGAGTCAATTCAGCTTTGCATTCTCGTGCTTTGCTGCCGGGGCGAGCGCTGGGGGCGGTTGCTCCGGCAAGTCGGCTTACGTGGGTGTTAGTTTGTTTGCTGAGAACATCTCGCTTGTTGTTACAAAGACTCTACTGATGTTGGTGGCTTCAGCGGCGGCCCCCCTTTAAAGTAAAGATAGCTGCTTTCTGCAGGCATCTTACTCTAGGATTGCTATAGACTCCGTGCCCTTAGTAGAAGACATGCCACGGGGACGAAAGAGCCGGCGTCGCCGTAACGCAAGGGCCGCAGAGGAGAACCGCAACAGTCGTAAGATTCAGGCCTCAGAAACCTCTGAGACCCCGATGGCCGCCTCTGTGGGCTCGAGCACCCCGGAGGAAGACCTGAACTGCCCAGAGGAAGACCCAAGCACTCCAGAGGAGACCTCCACTACTCCTGAGGAATCCTTGAGCACTGCTCAAGCGCAGAAGCCCTCGGTAGCCCGGAGCAACTTTCAAGGCACCAAGAAAAGTCTCCTGATGTCTATATTAGCCCTCATCTTCATCATGGGCAACAGCGCGAAGGAGGCCCTGGTCTGGAAAGTGCTAGGAAAGTTGGGGATGCAGCCTGGCCAGCAGCACAGCATCTTTGGAGATCCAAAGAAGGTCGTTACAGAAGAGTTTGTGCGCAGAGGGTACCTGATTTATAAGCCGGTGCCCCGTAGCAGCCCCGTGGAGTACGAGTTCTTCTGGGGACCTAGAGCACACGTGGAATCAAGCAAGCTGAAAGTCATGCACTTTGTGGCAAGGGTGCGTAACCGATGCTCCAAGGACTGGCCATGTAATTACGATTGGGATTCTGATGATGATGCAGAAGTTGAGGCTATCCTCAATTCAGGTGCGAGAGGTTATTCTGCCCCTTAGGGAAATATGCAGCACACCCATGAGGGAGGTTAAAAACAGCTTCAAAGGTACTCCCCAAGAGGTAGATCATTTGGGTCATGAGTTGAATATAATGGGGAGGGGGCACTGTATTTTGTACTTGTGATCATCAAATTGTTTGAGAAATAGAACGTTTACTTTAGACATTGTAAATTTCATTCCGTTTAATACAGTGTTGATTAAGATCACAATATGTTTTAAAAATATGATTGAAGAAAAGATATTTTCCTTTATTTTCTGTCACTGAGATTTAGTATAACAGTTTTGCTAACGTTTTAAAATGAAGCCTATCCGTTATATTCTATGACCGGGCACATATTTTCTATCATTAAAATAGGCTGCTCTTAAAAGTGATGATATAACCGGTAAATTGTGAGGGAAGAATGAGAGAATTATTTTGTGTCCTACCTTTCTGAAACCTGTGTCTCCTTTTGTGTAAAGAATACAGACAACCATCTTGATTTTGTATAATTACTGCAGAATATAGAAAAAAAAAATAAAAGCTTAGTGATGAGGACACTTTGTCCATTTATTGGCCACGAGTTATGGGTGAGGCACCAGTGTAGGTTCTGGGGATACTCATGAGGCACAGCTCTCAGTTCTAAAGAATATTCTAGATTATGTGAGAGAGATAAATCTGTAAACTGGCAGTGTGGTAAATGCTGTAATAGGGAGTGAGCATGGGGTACCATGAAAATGTAGAAAAGTTTATGTGACCTCTATTGGAGGGTGGGATAGGAAAGAGGGCATCACAGGGTGCTATGAAAATCCAAGAGATGCTTGAATAAGCTTGAGGGAGTCTGAAAGGGGCATTAGAGCATACTATGAAAAGATTGTGTATTAAGTATTTTTTTGAAACTTAATCTACCTTGGGGGAAGGAGCAATGGCCAAGGGAAGGACACATCACAGGGTGATGTGGAAATAGAAAATGCATTTAAATCAGTGTGAGAGGAGGGCAGAGGGGAAAGGGATGGTTGCAGGCAAAAGGAGATTGTATGGTACTACAGACATTCAAAAGATGGGACTGTCAGAAAATTCTTGGTTAGTGAAAACCTGAGGTCTGAAAGTAATATTGGAGATGAGGAAAGGAGTAAAAATTGAGGCACTAAAGGCAGCATGAACATTGAGGAAGAAACAAATTCTTTTCCCAGTGGCTCAGACCACAAAGAATCTGCTGGCAATGCAGGAGACCTGTGTTCGGTCCATGGGTGGGGAAGATCCCCTGGAGAAGGGAATGGCTACCCACTCCAGTATTCTTGCCTAGAGAATCCCATGGACAGCCTGGCAGGCTACAGTCCATGGGGTCGCAAAGACTCAGATAGACTGAGCAACTGAGCACAAATTCGTATTAGGGTCATGTCATGGGGAAAGTGGAGGAAAAGGAATGAGATGAGGAAGAGAGGAGGGGCTGGATTCCCAAAGGGTGGGAGTTATGACTAATTTTAATGAGGCCAAAAATGGTTAATAGTAATAATAATAATTCTGGAATAATGAAAAGAAAAAGGCTTCTTAAAAGCAGAGCTTCTACAAACCAAAGAAAGGAGTCGATCTGTGGGCTGTCTGAAAGGTAAACTGGTACCTCTCTGAGAAGCTGTCTTGTTAAGGTGCACAAGTTGTTTTAAAGGTGTGTGTGTGTGTGTGTGTGTGTGTGTGTGTGTTGGCAGGGGAGGGGAGTAGTAGGGCAAAGTTAGCACTTTGATTCTCTCCTTCAGCCAGTGTATTAAGTCCAGAGGGCTACCTGGCCCATGGTGTAGGAAGTCTTGTGGTATCAGGTTTCTTTCCACCTCCAGAACTTTCACACTTTGTTTCCTCACTGTGCTAAGGAGTTCAATGCTCTTCCCATCCATTCTATCACTAGGGGCTTCTGAATCCTCTGCCTTGTCCTGCAGCACATCTGGAGAGGTGGGAGTCATCCCTCATATTCAAATCAGC